>NW_007727038.1:483472-484333 GCF_000696425.1 Galeopterus variegatus
GAAAAAAAAAATCCATACTTTAAAACTATGTTTACTAAACATTTAATGTTTAAAGATTAAATGAAAAGGTCATTCTCAAATCCATATTTGATTTCTTAAACCCAGAAACTGATAAGGGGCTGGGCAGGTAGAAAGCTACTAGCAGAAATACCTTAGCTAATTTATAATTTATCTTGTTTTAGCAAAGCTTAAAATTTTTGAAATAGCCACCAGCTTTACATCTTTGATTACTTTAAGCATACATACTTAAGCATTAGAAATACAACTGAAAAAGTCATACTCATTTTTATACACTGCTTTCAATGTATACATTTAATACTGCAGCACCAAAAGAAATAAAGAGCCTTTAGAAAAAATTGATGACCTTTACTTCTTAACAAAACTTCTGTTTTGAAAATATTCAGCATAGAAACACAAGCCTCTGATCAAAACAATGTCAAAGCACTTTAATTTTCTTAAGGTACACAGTTCAATTCTCAGTGTGGAAGTATGGAGTTCAGATGCCCTGAGCAGCCTGTCTTCTGCTCCTATTCGAGTGCACAGATTCCTCTGCTTAAAAGACCCACCTTCATTCTACATTCAGGGCAAGAAGGATGCTCATTATTTCAATAAGCACAAGCACACAATTACTTTTCTGCCTTCCAAGATACACGGAGCACGTGGCATAAAAAAGAAAACATAATAGTCGCTAGTTTTCGATTAACCTTCCCTTTTCTTTTTTATTTCTTTAATTGATGTGGGGAAAGCGCCTAAATGAGTTTTCAGTTAAGTTTGCCCAAAGACAAACTTTAAAGTAATATTGCTAACCAAAGGCTGGTAACTTAAGTTGTGTGCAAACAAAAAAAGTAAATGAAAAAAAAA
>NW_007727038.1:484689-486138 GCF_000696425.1 Galeopterus variegatus
AAAAAAAAACAGTTTTCAACAAACCAGTTACTGATACATTATACCCTTTCCCCTCCTTGCCCCAGCTGCTTAAGAAAGACAGGTTGAGGAAAAAGTCACCTTCAAGAAAGCCCTTTGCCCTGTGCCAGCTTAAAGTCATGCCAGCAACCAAAGTAGAATCTGATATAAAAATAGGAGTCTAAGGAATCCAGAGAAGGCAAAGCACATTGTAAGGCCAACAGTTCAGATCACCATCACCTCCTGGTGACAGAAACTTAAGGCTGTATCTGAAGGAGCTATAGAATTAACCTCCCTACCAAATTAATCAGTTAGATTAATAAATCACCTAAATGGCTAGGTGTTTGGCTGAAAAACCAGAGGGAATTATTTGGTGTTGTAGAATCACAGGTGAAGGGTGTTAATCTACTTTTTCGCAAGTCTTAGCTTATACATAAAGGCCATTTATTTCACTTACTAAGGCAAAATTCATGATTACTCATTCATATACACACAAAAAATGATTGCAAGGCTGTCACTACAAATATAACAGAATACTAAACATGAAATTAATTACTCTCAGGTCATCTGAATTTTCAGGAACCCTAGGTTCAAACAAATTCACAGATAACAACGATTTTTAAAAGAGTGAAAGAGAAAGACTGATATCGAAATAGTCCTACCAAAAACAGAAATAAATTTAAGCATGCTAGTTATAAAGGCATGATGATGTCTGTGAGGTAGTAAAAAATATTATTTGTGTATTTAAAAAAAATAAAGGAAGCAGCTGTCTAAATATTTTAGCTTTTTTCCCCAAAAAATGTTTATACACTATTCTGAAGATAGAAATAATCCAAGCTGAGGCAATGTTTTAACCCATTAGAACACACACACACACATACACACATAATGTAAGTGGCTTTTTTGTCCCTCATTCTTCCCCCTTTTGATTTGAGGCACTTCCTCCCATCTTGGCTGTAAGAAGGAAATCTTCAAAGTGTGATCATCAACAATATCTTTCACTCTCCAACTGTGCAGGAGTTTAAAAAAAAAAAAAAAACGCTCTTACTCGCTGGTTTCACTTAAAAAAAGGAAAAATGACACTGGTCTTCTATCTTTTATAAACCCATTAAAATTTAATGTCAATCCATATTTTATTAAAAATATATATCTACATTAAAATGTACTTATAAAATAAAATTTACAACAAAGATAGCTCCAAATCTAAAATATGCATTTTATTTTGAATATTTCCTTCATCTCTGCATACCAGAATACATACTGGTTGCACAGTTGTAATCATAGTTTGCTTATAGTTTTCTATTCCACATTTTCACTTGACATTTCATTATAAACATTTCCATATGCCCCACATATTTGTAGTTTCATCATTAAGAATCCCATAATATTCCACAAATTTAATAAGCTATTTATTCACTTGCTTACTTATTTCTACCCTACCTTCTTACACAT
>NW_007727038.1:486844-490009 GCF_000696425.1 Galeopterus variegatus
GATGTTCACACAATGACGAAATTTCCTAAGGACACATTTCTCAGAATATATCCCTGTCGTTAAGTGACCTATGACTGTACCAGGAGTGGCTAACGTAAACCACAATGCCTAGAAGTTACATTGGTATAAAGACAACTGTGCAGTCAATTTTTTAAATGCCCTTAAAAATGTTTCACTTTTTTAGAATTAAAAAAAAATAATGCATGCTCCTAGATAAACTTGAAACATGTATCTCCCAGAGAATAAAGTAATATCAATACACTCCCGATTCTTAAACCCCATTCTCTGATGTTACCAGTACTACAATTTGGTGCATATATTTACATACCTTTTGCATACATAGTATAAATGGATATATATGTGAGTTTTTAAAACTTCTCCCGATTCTTAAAACCCATTCTCTGATGTTACCAGTACTACAATTTGGTGTATATATTTACATACCTTTTGCATACATAGTATAAATGGATATATATGTGAGTTTTTAAAACTTTTCTTTCATTTTACAACACTAAATCTCCACCTGTCATCAAGAATGAGTTAATAATATGACTTCTGTGAATCTGTGTTATTCAAGTATCACTGATTCCAGTTATACTTTCAATTTAACAACATCACTAAATATTCTGTCAACCTTCAATTAACTGCCACTCATGGATAACCTGAAGCAGAAAATAATCTCAAACTGTCTCTCTGTGTGCGTGTGTGTGTGTGTACAAGAATTACCTTCTTAATTATGTTTAAGACTACTATTAAAATGGACTTGCATGCCCTAAGACCATGTTGCTGGGTGGTTCAAGGAAGTGTTTTGAAGGAAGCTAGCCTGACATGAGAAATGTGCTACTCATGTGGATAATCAAGACTGTATAATACCAACATTGTACCTAGCAAGACAAAAGTGACCTGCAGTTTTAAGAAATGAGTGACATAAAGTTGAAAGTCAACAAAAAGTTCATGAGACTTGCCAGGAAGAAGCCAGCAAAAATCTCAGAAATAGTGATTTCTCTAAACAGTACAACTGTATTCCTAACTTGATTAAGCCATAAGATGCCTTCTGCAAGAAAGATAATTTCTGTTATTTCTACCTCAGTTTGACTCTCTCAGGTTCAGTCCCAGGAATTTCCTTTGGTAACCCAAGCCTCTCCTGTTAACAGCCAGGCAATCAAGATGGAATTCACCCAGATTAAACTACCCCTTCCACATTTGCTGCCCCATAACCATGTTTTAACACTTACCAATAACTGATATTTTCCTGTTTACTTATTTAACATATATACTCCTGCACAAGAATGTGAGCTTGAAAAAGAACTTGCCTCATTCATATCAACAAAATTTTGTATAATTTATTATTTATTACACACCTACATATGCTGGACAAGGGGGATAGCGTGGTGACCAAAACAGGCAACAATGCACACCTTCATGAAACTTACATTCTGATAAGGAGAGACAGACAACCCACTACAAGAGTAAAACATATGAGGGGTCTTCAAAAAGTTCACAGAAAGATTTATATTATCTTTTACTTTCATTTTTCCACAAACTTTATGAAGTACCCTTGTATAGTAGGTTAGAAGGTAAAAAGTTCTATGAAGAAAAAAAAAAAAACAAGGAAGGAATCTAGAGTGCCAGGGTGAGGGTGGAGGTGTGTGGCTGCAATTTAAACACCATCTCCAGCACCTACAAGAGGGCACGCAGGCAATCAATAAATACTGGCTCCTGGGATGGGGCCAGACTGGCATATCCCAAATCCTTGGATACAGTGACTAGTTCTGAGATAAGCTTTAAAAAAAAAAAAAAAGTCATTCAAATGCAAGAGACATTGGAGCAGGCAAGCACCGCTCTATTTGGTGTTGTGACCATGCAAGGCTTGGAGCTACTATAGCCATTTTGCTGCTATGAGAACAAAGCCATCACAGGTAGGAAGGCAGAATGAAGAAAGGCAGAGCCTGAGAGAGCAAAATAACCAGCACTGGTTACATCATTTGGTTGTCTGGTTCAAACTATACCTGAAGTTTTACCCCTTGACTGGACTATTCAATTACTTCGGGCAAAAAGAGCTACCAACTAAATCAACTCTTCTATATGGTTCCAAACAACTTCTTGCTTTGCTTTCACTAACGGGAGTTCTCTTAGGGGACATTTCATTTGAAAACAGAGTTGCTGTGTGATGTTGTTTAATCCACTCTGAACTGGGTCTCCTATTACTTGAAACCTAATGAGTATGTACTTACTGACATGTATTCTAAATTATTATATAAATCTAACAGATTATCTTCCCAGCATACGTCATGCTTATCAGTATGTCCTTGTTCTGGCTTTGGAATACTTCCTCTACCCTCTACACCCAGCCTCAACTAAAAGACCTCCTCTCCACCAGTCCACATCCATACCTCCATCTCTTTCACAAGAATTCACCTTAACCCATGCATTATTCATTCAGTCATTAACTCTAACAAATGTTTAGCAGACAATGAGAGGCCCTGAAAATAAGTCAAATAAGGTACAGTCCTTGTTCGCAAGGACATTTCAAAAGGAAAGGAAAATAGTTGAATATTTGCAATAGCAAAAGCAGATTAATGGTTACTTGAACAGAGTGACAATGGGAGTGTGAAGGGTGGGGTGATAAAATGTCTTTGCACTGGCCTACAACTTCCCTCTTCTCCTCTACGTTCACTGATGGTATCAACTTATTGTCCCATAACACACATGGCCCCCAAAGTGGGAATTATCTCCAAAAAGGTTCTAAGGTCTTGGAGGGAAGAACTGTGTCTAATCCTTCTTTTATACCTCCCAAAATTTCTAGCATAAAATACAGAATAGGTCTCCAATAAATGTTTATTAAATTCAAATATGAATGTTTTGTACTCAAACTTTTGAAAAGAGCCATAGATTCTATTTATTTGTAGCCTCAGTTAAGTTTCATTGCTTTTGACAGCCTACCAATTTGCTCTTATCTGTTTTGACAGCTGAAAGCTTATCAGAAGAGCTCATCCTAAACTCTATCAGTACATGCAGCTCTCCCATGGCATCTCCACATGGCCTCTAAATCAGCTCTTTTTTGTGGGTCAAAATAACTTCCTGCTTTGCTTTCACTAGCAGGAGTTCTCTTGGAGCCAAGATGATTAGAGTTTCACTTTTGAGCACTATATTCGGGAGCCACTA
>NW_007727038.1:491965-492505 GCF_000696425.1 Galeopterus variegatus
ATTTGTTATTCTTATAGCTTTGCTTTCATTGTGTTTATTTGTTTTATTCGCTGTCTCTCTTCTGCTCCATAAGGGCAGGGACAATGTCTGTATCCTCAGACACTACCACTGGGCCTGGCAGAAGACAACCAGGAAGCATTCTATAAGTGTAAGGAGACTGAACGTACATAGATAAGTAAAATCAATATTTCAACATTTTAAAAGCAAGCCTACCAAAGCAATAGGGAAAAAACAATAATCTGCTTTCTTAGTCTAGCAGTCACTAATTAACTGTTACCGGAGAGATGTCAAAACCTTCCAGCCTTCATTCAATATGGGGTAGAAGAGAACAGTGGTTCTCAAAGAGGAAGTGGAGTGGAGATGGGGGGTAAAGTAAAAAGAATCACTTTTAAAAAGTACTTATACGAAGCAAGTGAGCTTATAAGAAGTACTACTTGAACCCTTCTTCATATTCCAGTATTAATGTGGGACTCCAAGTGTTCTTTTTTTGAGGAAGATGTCTCAAGTAATTCTGATGCACTGATGCCTATCAACATGTCA
>NW_007727039.1:0-205 GCF_000696425.1 Galeopterus variegatus
GAATCAGTTGTAATATCACCTTTTTCATTTCTAGTTTTTGCTATTTGAATCTTCTCTCTTCCTTTTTTTGTTAGTCATGCTAATGGTTTGTCAATTTTATGTATCTTTTCAAAAAACAACTTTTTGATTCATTGATCTTTTGTGTTGTGTTTTGGGTTTCAATTTCGTTAAGTTCTGCTCTGATCTTGATGATTTCTTTCCGTCT
>NW_007727039.1:819-24350 GCF_000696425.1 Galeopterus variegatus
ATTGCCTGACTAAGATTTTGTTGGGGTTGCCAATTTGGTATGGCTATCTCAGTGATTACTCCGTTGGACACCAGGGTCAGGCAAGTCCAAAATTGACTACCGGGAAGATGGCGGGGCGTTCACGCCACTCCCTCCGGAAAGTCTCAGCTCCCGCGTTGAGCTCCCACAGCAGCCTCCGCAGCCAGAGCCACCCCGGCCACCTCTCGTCACCTCTAGCGCTCCTGGCTCCTGTTTGCACTGCAGCCTTCTCCATCTCTCTTCAGTTCACGGTTCCAGCGGCGCCCGTGGCTGGAGAGACGACAGCCCCCTCCCTGGCCGATACCGCTGTCACCGGACCCCGAGTCCCGGTGGAGGGGCTGCGCAGCCTGGCCCGGCACTGAGGGCAGCAGCTGTGGTGGTCAGCACCGCTCCCAGCAGCTTCTTCCCAGGAAGGATTTTGTAAATTTCACAAAATGGCATGCACTCCAAACCTCAGTGCATGTATTATGAGAGTCCCCTTCAAGGTCTCAGCAATCCTTCAGAGGAATCCACCTGGGTAGTAACAGCTACCCCTGGTGCAAGCAAGGACACCAGAGATTCTGACTCACCATCAGGCTTTCTGAGTTCCTCTTCTTGCTGGTGGCCTCTGGGATCCTGCCAGCGCGGGGTGCAGGAGGTTCACTCCCTTCCCGCCACCATGTTTCTGTCATCTCCTTTTGAAAGTCCAACAAATTATGGTAATTGTTGTATCTTTCTTTTTATTTGTTTATTTTTTAGCTCCCGCTTATGAGTGAGGACATGCAGTATTTCTCTTTCTGTGACTGGATTATTTCACTTAACGTGATTTTCTCTAAGTTCATCCATGCTGCTGTAAGTGGCAGAATTTCATTCTTTTTTTATTGCAGAGTAGTATTCCATTGTTATACCACATTTTCCTTATCCAGTTGTTTGTCAAGGTAAATTTAGGTTGGTTCAACTCTTTGCTATTATATGTAGAGCTATGATGAACATGGGAGTGCAGGTAGCCCTTTGACATGATGATTTCCATTCCTTTGGGTATATACCCAGCAGTGGGATTGCTGGATCGTTTGGTAGCTCTATCTATTGTTGCTTGAGGAACCTCCATACTGTTCTCCACAATGGCTGCACTAATTTACAGTCCCACCAACAGTATAAGAGGCTTCCCCTTTCTCTACATCCTCACCAGCATTTTTTATTCTCTTTTTTGATAGCAGCCAGTCTAACTGGGGTGAGATAGTATCTCAGTGTGATTTTGATATGCATTTCCCTTATATAGCACAATTTTCAAAATCATAAAATTTATATAGAAACAATACTATTATCTGATCTGCAGACCTTATTCAGAAATTGTCAATTGTCTCAATAATGTCCTTTATAGTAAAGAAAACTTTGGATTATTCTGGAACTAATTAGCACATTTTAAATAAATTTTTCTCATGCCTAAATCAGTCAGGATTATTTTCTGTTGCTTGTGACCAATAATTCAAATTGATTTTTTTTTAATTGGAAGCAAGAAAAGAAGTTCTGCAAGTAACAGAATTTAAAATGTGTAATTGCCTATGTGGAAAAGGGTAGGGACAAAGAAAAGAGGATACCGACATGCTGGGCTGGCAAGCTCAAGTATGCTGAACCCTTGAGACCATCTACATGCCTAAGGAAGCTTTTGTATGAATAAAAATTGTAGGAATTGTTCAGAAAGTTGGCAAATCCTAGCAACTTCCTGAAGCTTTCAGTAGGATCCTATAATAAAGAGACATAAAAAAAAAAAAAAAGGCCCCCCTTTTTTTTTTAAAAAAAAAAAAAAAGGCCCCCCTTTTTTTTTTAAAAAAAAAAAAAAATGGGCCGCCTTCTTTCTTTAGAAACGATCATATCCGGAGGTGATGTTGGGACTCTAATAGCCGTTTTGTGGCCAGAGTGGGACAAGTCTGAGGCAAGAGCAAGCCTCTGTGGGTGGCATCACACAGATGCAGAATCGATGGCTCCTTCAGGAAGGGCTGAGCTATCCTACCTCTGGACTTTTAGCCTTGTGAGACACGTTTTCTTGTTATTTAAACCATTTTCTGTCACAGTTTTCTGTTACACACAGCTGAAAACACCCTAAAGACAAACATACTCAGTTAAATGACTCCAGCTCTGTGTTGACATTTTGTTTGATGGGTTAGATGTTCTCATAAATATAAAACTAGAGGAAGTGTCATTATCCTCCGCTATACCATACAGTTAGCTTCCAAGATCCTCCTAACATGGTATTTCTTTTTTGAAAGCATCAGCGAGGATGGAATAAAGTTTTTAAACCACCAATGATATGTAAAGTACCAATGGTGAAACAACAATATGAAAAAAACTTAAAATTTGCTTTTCTGTATTCTTGCATTACATAGATAAAATGTTCCATCAACATTTATTATGGACTTAATAGTGCTCAGTAAGTTAATAGTGCTAAGTAAGTCCTTTGTATGGATTAATTTATTAAGCTACACAGTATGCTATGTAACAGTTATTAGTTCCATTTTATAAATGAGGAAACGGAAGATTAGAGAGATTAACCAGTTTCATCAAGATCACAGAGATCTTAAATGATGGAATCAAAATTCCAACTGAGGTAGTCTAGTTCCACAGGCAGAGTACTACCTTTTCGATAATTATTCCAAAGTGATGACTCCCCTCAAGGGAAAATTAATTTAAAGGGTGCAATTGAACTAAAAAATAGTTATCACATTTTAAATAAATTTTAATAAATAGGTATTGCATTTTAAATTTGCCAAGGTTTGGAAATACCATGTGATATGTGCGTCATTTCCAAACCCTGGCAGATGCCCTTGAGGACACCGGGGGTATTAGTTTGGAGAAAGGGGGTTGATATATTTTAACCAGCACTTGCTTCCTGGCCTTCTCCAGGGCAACCAGAGCCACCCTACCACCTCCACAGATGAAAGTGGTTGGCACAGAGGGACCATAAGGGGAATTGTAACATTTTCAGAGGAATTGTTACGTTTAACAAAAACCTCTCAGAGAGCGGCTCAGGCTAATGGCCTCATTTTCTGGAAAATGAATCTGAGACACTTGCTCAATTATATCCCTGACCCACTCTCTTGTGCTTCAGAGGATAAGACAGGTTTGTGAGTTGCTCCAAGGTGGGGAAATGCCTGCTTATTTTAACAGAGTTCATGATCCTCTCTCAGCTCTGCAGGGGCCCCTGTCTCTACCCTGTCTGCTCGCCGGCAGCCTAACACTGCAGCCACAAAGACAGACCTGGATAATTCTTCACCAGAGAAGCACAGAGGGATGTCTATCGCCAATGCTTCATCTCTTAAAATATCACTTATCTGAGTTGCCTGCATTTTGACTTTGAAAGAGATGAGATGTAGAGAATTTGGTGGAGGGCATAGGGGCAATAGTGGGTGTTTGTTTATAGGCTGAGTATTTAACTTCTATCCTATAGCATTAGTATGTAGACATTATCTCTTCAGCATAGTTCTAAACAATTAACCAATTCATCTTTCCAGGATTACTTGATAGTGATCCATTTCCATAGTTAGCCAATCAGTATCTGGGAAAAGAATAATAAAAGCAACAATTTGTGATCTAGTTACCTTCTACCAGGCACTGAACTTAGGGCTTTGTACACATTATATTAGTTAATCCCCACAACGAACCTGTAATATGAGTATTGTCATCCCCACAAAACAAATGAAGAAACCAACACTCCAAAAATTTAAGTAATCATCCCACATTCCCACAGCTAGTGAATGGTGATGCTATTTCTACCAGTAATGCCAGTGTTGAAGTGTAGACCCAAGACCTTCAAGATGCATCAAGATACTACTTCATCCACTTCGTAATACAACAGACAAAAAGGGGAAAATAATATAAACAATTACTATTCTGTAATTAACCTCCTTTCCACCTCCTTACCAGGGCTTGGTATTGTGGGTGTTTGGGTGAAACATAAAACAAAAAATTGGATAGGACATTGATCAATTTTCAGCATTTGCCTTCTTCTTGCAGAAATGTTTCCACTTGATTGTCAGAACACTTCTCACACCTCATTTTCTTGTAGCCTAAACCTTGCTCCTTCTTTGGAACCAGATTCCATTTCTGGTTCTTCCTCCTCTGCTCACCCATCACTCTGTCCTCCACCCCCTTTTCTCTCCACATTTCTTCTCTACTTGATATCATCCTCTCCTATGGCTTAAAATAACATTTTTGTACTGATGACTCATAAATCTCTATCTCCAGCTCTTAACACTCCCGTGGGCTGTGGATTTATATATCCAACTGCCTACTTGACATCGCCTCTTAGCCATCTAATAGACATTTCAAATTTGGTAAGTTCAAAAGAAAATTCTTGATTTATCCACAGCTGCTTCCATTATCTCAGTTAATGGTATCACCACCACAAAATTTCTTGGGCCAAAAAAACTAGAAATGGCCCTCACTTTCTCACTTTTTACTACATCTCTCATCCAATGTATCTGCAAATATTGCCAACTCTTATTTCCAAAATATATTCAAGATCCTACCACTTATCCCTACCTCTGTTGCTACAACCCCAGTCCAAGTGAGCAATGTCTCACGACTGGGCTGCACTGGGCTGCTTTCACTCCTCCCTGCCAGAGTTTATTCTCCACATAGCTGCCATCCAGAGAGATCTTTTAAAGCATAAAACAGATCAAATCAACCCATTGCTTAAAAGCCTCCAGAGGTTCCATTGGGCGTAGAGGAAAACACAGTCTCCTCAACCTGACGAGCAATGCTATATGTAATACACTCTTGTCAACCTCTCAGACAAGATCATCTACCTCTGTCCCTACCATTCTCCCGTCTCCTTGGCCTTCTCTCTATCCTTCCAGCACACTGAGCTCATTCATGCCCCTGGCCTTTTATAGAGGAAAACACAGTCTCCTCAACCTGACCAGCAATGCTATATGTAATACACTCTTGTCAACCTCTCAGACAAGATCATCTACCTCTGTCCCTACCATTCTCCTGTCTCCTTGGCCTTCTCTCTATCCTTCCAGCACACTGAGCTCATTCATGCCCCTGGCCTTTTGAACCTGCTGTTCCTTCTGCATAGAATGCCCTTTCCTCAGATCTTCTACGATTGCCCCTTTCCCCTCATTTGAGTCTCAGCTCAAATGTCACCACCTTAGAATGGCTTTTATAGGCCATTCTAGCTAAAATATCTTCTTCCATCCCCTCCTTTAATTTTCACCACATAACACCACCCAGTTTTATTATTTTAAAAGCACTCACTCTATGTGAAAAGTCTTACTTTATGTTCATTGTTTGTTATCTGTCTCTTCCCCCTAGAACATAAGCTACAGAAAGACAACCCTCTCCAAAAGAAAGTGCCCCAGGCAATGAACAGCTGAGTGCTCAGGTGACATAAAGGAAGTCAAGAGATTGGATGGATTACCCACAAAGACGTCCATTCATGATCAAGCAATTCATAAACACTTAGTCATCAAGAAACATTTAGATTAAAATACTGGTTTCTGGAGTCCCCTGACCCAGGATATAATATGTTCTGCTTAGAAAACACATACATTCTAGATACTTAAGCAGACTTTCAATTTGAAATTAACCAATTAGCACTTTTATCTAAAATCTCTTAGGACTTTGAACATGTATTCCAGTTGCCTGGGACAAAGTCATTTGATGACCATCAAATTTCAGGGACCTACTAAACTGAAGACCAGCTCTCTCTCTCATCCTGCTCAGCACAAAAATAAGTACTTAGAATTGGAGTAATTCTGTATCAGAAACATAAAGTATGTGGCATTGGCTCAGTGGCAGGCAGCAAGAAATTATTGGTTGCTGCTAGGAATAAAGCAATCTATATTATGCGTAAATGACTTACTTTGTGAAATTGTCACCTGTAAAAATTTAAAAGAAGGATAATATATTTTGTGAACTTATGGCTTTAGGGGGAATGATTGGAAAACAGAACTTTTCTTGTGATCATTGTGGTTGGCTGCATTTGACAAGACACTACAATAAAGCAATGAGCTAAAAATAGAATTAACTCATTTACAAGCAAGTATGGAAGGTCACAGTGATGGTCCAGAAAATTTGAAGACTTGCAGAATTGGAAGGGGAAATTGTTTCCTATCACGAATTAGTGAAACACAGCCTTGCTTCAAGGAACAAATCAAGGTTATGGTTTTCACACCAGTTGTTAAACTTCTGAATGAGTTAAGAAGGCACCCAGTTATGCTTTCCTTTGGACAAAATGACCCAAATAAAAAAGATTGAAGTTGTGGCTCTTCCACTGAAGCTTGGCTTAAGATACCTACAATTTAGATGAATCAAAGAGTGTCTCAAAAAAAACCAAACAACAACAAAAAAACCTGTGTACGTGTCTATTAACACAAGGAGTTGACCAGAATCTACTACAAAGAGAAGCTGATTAAACTTTTGAGAAAGTTGTACAGATGAAGAAATGGTAACACTTCTAAAAATATTTGTGACAGCTTTGTGTAGTCTAAAGACAGAAATGTTGACAATAGGTTTGTGAACTTCTATGAGCAAGAAGCAGGCTAAGAGAGCATCTCATCCTTGAAAGAGGAAGAGGCTGCATTCTACAATGCATTCTTTGGATGTAGGCAAAGCAAATAATAGTAAAGGAAGGATTTCCAAAGGGTAGCGCCAAGGACCATGAAGAACAATAGACTGGAGAAACCCCCTCTCCCGCCCCAGGAGCCAAATTAGAACCTGATCAGGAAGCTTTCCTCTCCCCCTCCCCCAGTGAGTGGGGATTTGCAGTAAAATTGGAATTGATATGAACCAGCTACTTTCCCTTTCCAAATGGAAATGTTGTAGACACCCCACCCTTATTCTACCATTCTATACCAGGTGCGGATGGAGATGGGGGAAGGGAGAGTTAATCTGTTTTATCAGCTGGTTTGAAGATCAATGGGAGCCACATCCAGACCTGATAAAGAGACCACCTGGTTACCACTCAGAAATCATGCTCTTAAAATTCCATGCTAAAAGTGGATAGGACTTTGGGGTTGTCTTTCTAGGGACACACTGAGTGAGCTGAGTATTGATGGCCATAAATGGTATCCTTAGTGCTGTTCACACAAAGTTTCTGATTCTCCTTCCCAGTTACTTGAGAGGATCACAATTCTTTGCTCCCTTTTGGATAGATAGGGCATGTGACTAGGTCTGACCTGTAAGTTGTGAGCAGAAGTAACAGGTTAGAGCATTCAACTCCCTGTGTGAAACCTTCCAGAGCTCTTTTCTACATGTTGTGGTGACCAGCATTGGCTTTGATGCTAGCTTCATCCTAGGATCCTGAGCAACTATGATAAGCAGAACTCCCCTCCTGACTCACAATAACCATATAGTGTCAGTGTTATTTTTATAAGCCATTGAAATTTCAGACTTTTTTTTTTTTTTTTTTTTTTTTTTTTTTTTTTTTTGCTATTTGGGGCAGCTCTTGAGCCTCTGGTAAACTCCCTTCTTTGTTATCCCCATTCAAAATTTCTTATTTTATCATCTTACAACAATGGATTAATACTCTATGCACTGTTTTATGACCTACTCATAAAACAGTCTCATGCACCTTTCTGTATTGTTTAAATGTTTTTCTTCAACATCAGCATTCATGACTGTCTAATAATCCATGGTAGGGATGTTATCTAATTTTTATTCAATCCTATATTGATAAATCTAAATGAGCTATTGCAAGCTTTTAATATTATAAATAATAATATAATGCATATTCTTACAGCTAAATCTTTACAATAGGTTCATGATGATTTCTCTTTCTTATAATTAGATTTGTGCATCAAAGCATATGCAAAATTTTAAAGATTTTGACATTCATTTATTAAAGTTGCATTCTAGACATTAGGGATAGAGTAGTAAACAAGATGCACAAAGACTTCATTGAGCCTATTACCAAATTGCTTTCAGAAAGAGTCTACCAATGTCCTCCAATACATCCTACTACCAACAAAGTGTGAGTGTCGACTTTCCCACACCCGTAGACACATTGTTTATGTGCGACTTCATTGAGCCTATTACCAAATTGCTTTCAGAAAGAGTCTACCAATGTCCTCCAATACACCCTACTACCAACAAAGTGTGAGTGTCGACTTTCCCACACCCGTAGACACATTGTTTATGTGCATATAAATATCTTCTTTGACATCCGTAACATTGTCTGTCCAGAATGTCCTACCCATAATTGAAGATTATGAGATGAGAGTGACAATAACTCCACAAACACAGTCTAAACAAAATATGTTTATTTTCAGAAGAGTTTACATCAAAAACTAAAATGAGTGGTCAACCTTCTCTATGAACTTAGAAAAGGGGCAAATCTCACACATTCATGGTGCTTTGTTTAGTTCACTTTATAGTACATCTCCCATTGTATGAGTTCTTTGTTTATGTCTCTTTTCCTTGACAGACTATCAAGTTCTTAAAAAGAACCAGGAAGAATGTTTAAAGAGGTGTTAACATAGCGAATTACTCAAATGAAGCTGCAGGAGATAAGAGGTGAATCACCTTCCCACTTACAGTCTCCAGCTTCACTTTGTCAGTAGCAACAAATGGTGAATGCCTATGACTTCCCTCTGTTTGTGTAATCCCCCTTCGCTGAAAGGCAAATTAATTACATAAATAAAGGTAGCAACTGTTGTGCAGTTGAAAAAACCTACTCACAATGACTGGTGATCTTTTGCAGACCAGTAAAACTGAAGTCGGAGAAAGAACTACAGGTTGGCATTCTTTACCTACATATAAATTTTCCACTTACTTTCTAAGAAACCAGAAATAAAAAGAAATAGAACCCCTCAGATTCTTTTTCCACACACAATGGGGATACACAGTAATGACGGAGAACAGAATTTTGTACTCCAATTCTGTTGAAGTTAAACTCCAAATCAAAACCCCTACCCTAAAAATTCACTGGCAAGTTTGTTTAATGAAGCTGAAGGTGTAATTATTTCTCAAGCCTCTCAAGGGAGAATTTTGGAAAGAGCTTAAAAGGAATATGTTTTCGACACTTTATAAGAAAATATTATTTTTCAATAAGATATAAAATATTTACTACCTGCCAGGGATGGTGTTCTGAGTGATTTGTAGATATTACCGTGGCAGTATAGTGTTTAAGTATGCATTTCATCCTACGTAAGCAGTAATTTGAGCCGTATATCAAAACCTTTAAAAAAATGCAAATCCCAATGGAATAGAAATGACTATCTCTGAAAGTAAATGTGTACACATCCTTAATATTATTAGTTCTCCATGGATTTTTTCAAATATTCCTATTTGGATTTTTCCACCAAATTTGTAAATTTTGATCAAACATTAGGAAGTGGTGTGCAATATAAAGAAATGAAGAAGTAAATGTGATATGCTTACTGCCACATTTATTTAATTTGCCAGAATGATTTTCTTTCCTTTTGGATTCCTTGCTGGGTCCTGGAGGAATATTTTATCTTTCTCTAGAGTGGAAATACAATGTATATATCTTCCAAAATCCTGGCTTACACTTCATCTCTTACTAATGGAAAAAAAAATTCTCCAGCAAGCATTCCATCTTCTTAAATCACCTACTCTCATTTCACTGACCCAACTTCATTTCTCCAGCTTCTCCACGGGGGCCCTTAGCTCTATTCAGGGCCATCCCCACCATTTTTGTTGACCTGTTTCTAACCAGATCATCTCTCCTTTTCTTCTCTTCTGCATAATCCCCCCTCCTTGTATTTATTTCTTTTGTTTGTCACACCTACAACGTCCTCTGTCTACCATTATGGTCCCAGCTCTGTATTTCCTTTAATTCCAGCTCCAGATCACCTCCAGCCTTAAACTCTCCTTGAATTACCTTGCTCAGTTATGGATATTCATGGATATGCCATAGATCAGGCAAGTGTGATGATCCCACACTTGCTTTTATGATGACTTAGGGTTATTTATTCTCTAACTTCTTAGGCAGATTGGAATGTCTGCTTTACCCAGTAAGAATCAGTAGAAAAACTATTGAAGTAGGAACTAGGGCCCTGTGGCTCACCATATAATTTTTTGAATATTACCTTAAGCAAATCACCTGTTTCTTCATCTCAAAAAGAGAGTGTAGAATTACAATAATATCATCTTTAAAGTATTTTCACATTTAACATAATGAATCTCAAAGGGTGAGAATTATCTTTTGTTTCCTTATAACTTCCATAGTACCTACTACAGAGCCAGATGAATAATAATTTAATAAATTTAGTAAGTGACTATTGGTAGATGAATAGATGGGCTGATGAGTGGGTGGGTAGACGGACAGATATAAATTTGTGATCTTATCACATTGTAATTCTTCATTTCTTTGACCCACTTAAAGTAAAAATCACCAAGTATTTAATTGTTGTCTTTCTATATTGATCACATGCTACTATTGAATATTACTCTTTTTCTTCTCTTGTTTGCTTCCTAAATCTGCTCCAAAAAAGAAAACTCTCTTCCTCCCTTCAGAAAAGCCCCATGGACTCTACCTATTCAAATAAGAATATCTCGTTGCTTTTACAACTTTAGCCAAAAAAAGAAAAGATCTAGTTCAACACTGAGAAATGTTATAATTTTTTTTAAATGACTGATTATTGTAAGATGATATAATGTTTCATAACCAAGACCTGAAATTCGATTCTCATCTATGGTAACTCTGACTGTTTCAATTTTGTGAAATAATTTTCATCAACAATTTGACAGAGAGAAGCAAAAGAAAATGATTTTATGTCTTCTAATAGCTGCAGATTTGTGAGCAGAGAGTAAATGACAGGAGTATATTTGGATCAAAGTGTGAAGATGGACTTAATTCTCTTCCAACACTCATTCTCAGCCCCATTTTGAAGATATAAGAATTAATTCTCATGCACACCAACCAGATCCAGATTTCCATATGATTTACTGCTTTAAATTTCTAGGCAAAAATTGCACGTAAAAAACTCCTATGGGATGAATCTACAGGAAAGTTGCATCTAGCTGTTCCTTCTGGAAGATCAGCATCTCTTGTGAAAGGACTGGACTGTTGCTTTCTCAGATGTCTCTTGGTTGTTGGTCTTCAGTCACCATCACCACAAACCCTGGTTTCCAGATTCCATTCTACAAAAGCAATAGGACAGAGAGCTCCTTATCAGGGTGACTAGCCATGTGAAACAGTAAGGTTGTTATGACATAAACCCTTACTCCAAATATCCAACCTAAGAGATAATTCTCCTTCTCACTTATACAACACTCCATCCTATTTCAGATGTAATTATAACATCTCTGTCTACTCCAAAATCAAGATATTCCACGGCGATGGCAGTGGGGACCACCCATTTGGGGTTTTTAAAGATAGCCTTAATTTTAAATGCTGTGTATGACTATTACCCAAGTACACACCTATTTGTTAGGTTGTATTTCAAATTTTAGTTTGAGCACATGGTTACCACAGCTATGAGTTGTCAACTGATTTTAGTGATGATCCAAGCAATATCCTTCTCAAACTTGTATTCACTCAACAAACATCTATTGAATAGACATTTCTTCACTTAGCAAATATTTACTGTGTGTTTACTCGGTGTCAGGTACTGTGCCATTATTTGAAGATATAATGATGAATAAAATGTAACATCAACACTCTAGAACAGAGATCAGCTAACTTTTCTGTAAAGGACCAAATAGTAGATATTTCAGGCCTATGGGTCATATATTTTCTATCATGGTTACTCAACTCTGCCACTGCAGTGGGAAAGCAGCCATAGACATACAAACAAATGAGCCTGGCTGTGTTCCAATAACACTTTATTCACAAAGACAGGTGGCAGACTAGATCTGGCCCATCGTCCATAATCTGCTAACCCTGATCAGTATCATCCAATAAAAATATAATGTGAAGCACAAATGTGAGCCATATATATACTATTAAGTTTTCAAGTAAGCACACTTGAAAAAGTAAAAAGCAATATATAAATTTAATTTGAATAATATTTTATTTGACTCCGTGTATCTAAAACATTATAATTTCAACGTGTAACCAGTATTTTTAAATAACTTGTTAAATAATTTGCATTTTTTTGTATTTGGTTTTTGAAATATGGTGTGTTCTTTACACGTACAGCACATCTCAACCCATCTCAGTCACATTTCAAGTGTCAACAGCTGCCACAGTGTTAGGTGGCCATCATATTGGCCAGCCCAGGTCTAGACAGATGAATAAACAGGTAATTGATAGGGATGAACACAAAGTATTTAGAGTGAACACAAGGGAGGAAGAGCCAGCCTCATCTTCGTAGGGGCTGTGGCTGGTGGTCAGGGAGAGGTCCTCAAAAGAGAGGTATCAGGGGATGAACAGGACCTTCTTAGTAGAGGACAGAAAAAGTACTCTAGACAGAAAAAGAGATGCATAAAATCCTGGAGAGAGGGAGAGGGACAGACATTTAAAAGAATTTAAAGCAGTCGAATATGCACAGAGTCGGGGTGGAAGGTGTTTGTTGACCCTGAGCTACGGCAGTGGCAGTGGAATAGAGTGAAGCGAATTAGATTGGAGAGATATTAATGAGACAGAATTGATGGAACTTGGAGATTGATTGGATACAGATGAGGAAGAAGGAAGAGGAAAGGATGATGCTGAGGGTTTTGGCTTATACCAAATGCAAGGACAAATCTGTCGTTTGTCAAGATGGGACACTCAGGAGCAGGGACAGATTTGGGGAAAGATGAAGGGTTTAGCCTTGAACACCTTTGAGACCTCAGGGAGACACGCACAAAGATAACGGGAGATGCACACAAGCAGCACCCACGCACGGAACATGCCTTCACAGTCAGGAAAGCCCTTTATGTCAGTAGCTGCCCTCATGCTGTGATCAAAAGTCTGTCTCTCCCCCACTTCCAACAAAATGTTTTTCTAGTGGCTCTGCCACCTTATGGAAGGCTAAAATTTTGATTGTTTGCCTAGAATGTTTTCTCTTTCCACTCCTCTTTACCTAATTAGATCCTGCTATTTTCAGTCCTCAATTCAAAGATCACTCTCAGGAAGACTTCCCACAACCCTCCAGATCCCCGTGCTATATATACTCCATGTATCTTTCCTCAGTGGCATTTACACATTTATAATCTCATGTCTATTTGTGTAACTTTTTGATTAGATCCTCAATTCAAAGATCACTCTCAGGAAGACTTCCCACAACCCTCCAGATCCCCGTGCTATATATACTCCATGTACCTTTCCTCAGTGGCATTTACACATTTATAATCTCATGTCTATTTGTGTAACTTTTTGATTAGTGACTTTCTGCCTTGAAAGTAAAGATTATTAGGCAAGAACTGTATCTATTCTTTCTTGACACTGTAATACTAGCCTCTGCCACTTACCCAGCCCTTAGTAGATGCTCGATAAATATTTGTTGAATGAGTGAATATAATATTATAAGTCTCCATTGAAATCCAAAGTTACCTGGAAAGGATTATAAACCTTAGCATGGGTCAGTGCAATGGATTCCAATATTCATCCGTGGACACAACTGGGCAAGAATTATCAACCTTCTTTATTTTTCTGTAATTTATCTTAATGTTTATTTTCAACTCCTCATTCACAACTGAGGTGGCAAACATTTAATCTCAGTCATTTTGTGTTTCCCAACATTGCTAGAGGCATTCCCTACCCAGGGAGCATTTTTCTTCTGTGGTAGGGAGATAGAGAGAGATCCCTAATATCTCCTAGGTTTCTCCTAAATTTGGGGTTATACCAAGAGTTCTTTCCCTTCCTTTGAGGGCATAGGCTTTTAGAAACCACAGCTTAAAAGACTGATTTTTCTCCACCGATTTTTTGCCCTGTAACAGTGATTTTCTTAGAAATGAGTGTACAAAACTTTAGCTGCTAGAATGGAGGTAGGGTGTGGGAGAGAGGGATAAAAAAAAAATGCTGGGGGGAAAAATTGGTCAATAGTTTAAAACAAAATGTTGTCCTATCCACATTAGCTTATTTAAAAAATAAGATTACAAATGACTTTGCATACGTGGATTTTCATCAAAGAAATTTCAACTGCAGAAAGAAATATATATAGCAGCAGAAATATGAGGAAGAATGTGCAGTCCTTTCCAGGTAAGGCCTCACTACTGCACAGAGCCTGTCTTACACAATTTTGTGCCCCCTGTGGAATGTACCACAGTCTGGATGGTGTAAGCCCTCAGCTCATAGTTCCTGAATTAAGTAGCATCCTAAACTTCTCCTTCATAGTTAATTACTTGTTATGTGCCTGTTAGATGGCCGTCTCTACCTTTGGATTATCAGACCCGTTAAAGCATGGACACTGAACCAAGCACATTGCGTATGTATTATTCACTGCTGTATTACCAGAACCTACCACAATGCCTGGCACAAGATAAGTGTGCACAAATATTTATTGAATAAATAAATGTGTTGAACAGGAAAAGGGTGGATGAGAATGTGCAGAGCCAAAATTCTCCTATTTTTTAAGTCTCAGCTCAAATCTTAAGCATTTATCATCTTAGCAGTTCCCCTTAGAAGCTTTCTTTCCCACCTTCAAATTCTCCAAAATACTTTATTTCTCTCAGAGCACTTATTAGGCAACAGTATACATAGTGGTTAAGTATAAAAACTGTGGAACCAGAATGCTTTTGTTTAAATACCAGCTTAGGCACTTACAAGCTATAGTACTGGACAAATTGCTTAAGGTCCCTGAATACTGCCTTCTTATCTACTAAATGAAAACAATTGTACAATTTCACTAGAATTGTTGTAAGGATTAAGTGAGGTGATACATGAAAGACTTTTAGTTCAATATCCAATACAGAGTAAGCACTCAAAAATTATCTATTATATTTATCACTTTCCATGTCTATGATGATAGTTCTAAAACTGCTGCATTTATTGAACACATACTATATTCTGGGGATTATGGAAAGCACTTAATATGGGTTTTCACAATGAAGACATAGTTAATCCAAGGGGTTATTATTTTGCCTATCTACTGTCATGAAACTGAGACTCAAAGGGGTTACATAAACTGAGGTTTCATAACTAGTAATTAGACTTATTGTCATTTGAGCTCAGCTGACAATGCAGCAGCCAGGCACATGGTCTCCATGGAGGTGCACATCTTATGTCTTGAACTAGGTTGTAAATTCCATTCCAGGCAAGAATTTGATCTGATTTATCTTTGTATCCCCCAAAGCATCTAGCTTAATGCCTTATATGCCAATGATGAGTAAATATTTATTAAATGATTGAACACAGAGTGAAGAGAATCCAAAGTAAAACTTCATCAATGTCACAATTTTGTCCAAGCATTGACTCTGAAGAAGTTGCTCTTGTGCATTTTGAATAGAGAGAATCCTTCCAAAGTTTAAGCAGCACCCACACTAACTTTCACATTGTAAAGGGCAGTGTTTCCATAACAGAAATGTCATATAAAAAGGTCCTTTGTGCCACCAAGTCTATCTGCATGTTGCCTGGGTTCATCAAATATGTAGTAAAAAAGTGTGTCTTTATACTATGTCAGCAGCAAAACAGAACAATGCTAGTGCCTTATATACATTTGAAATTTTAGAAAATAATTTATGATGGGTGTGGTAATCTTTCTCAAAAAAACACCAATAACAACCATTACTCAGAATAATGCATAGAGAACTTGTGGTGCTTCAGACATGAAGCAAGAGCGCTAGGCTCCACCAGCTCCAGATAGGAAAGGACTTAAGTGGGAAAGAGTATAAGATTCACAGGATTACAAAAATACTAGAGCAGTGGTTCTTAAAGTTTGGTCCATGGACCATCAGTATTGGCATCACCTGAAAACTCAGCAGTAGTGTAGACTCTCAGCCCCTGCCCAGACCTTCAGAATCAGAAACTCTTCTGTGGGGGCTCAACAATCTGTGTTTTAAGAAGCCTCATTACAATTCTGATGAACACTCAAGTTTGAGAACCACTGAGCTACATATTCACAACACATAACCTTATTTTACAGATTTGAATTCAGAGATACATCATTTTTCCATGATCACACCGATAATAAAGACCAGAATGTTTATCTCCTGGGTCAGAATAAGGGGGGCTGGGAGAGGTGAAGGCAGATGTAAAGGAATTTTATATTCCTGGAGCCTAAGTTCCATTTATATCTAAAGACTTTGAAATCATTTAGCCATCGTTCCTGGTTATAAACTGCAAGGACAGACTCTGACAACCACTGGATCAGTGCTTGGAAGTGCTAAGGTAAAAAGAACTAAGCCAGTGTTCTTTGCTGCAGAACATTTAATATGAGGATGTGTAATATTAATCTTCAAGAGAATAATAGACTATGTAGCATTTTCCAAACTTTTTGGCCACAAACTCTGTTCTAGGATAAAAAAAAAAAATGTGCTATTTTCCAGGAGCCTCCCATGTTGCTTCGTGACACTTCCACCTCCTGTTCTTAATTCCAGAAGTTGCTTTCTAAGGTAGGGTGTGGAGAAAAATGTGCTATTTTCCAGGAGCCTCCCATGTTGCTTTGTGACACTTCCACCTCCTGTTCTTAATTCCAGAAGTTGCTTTCTAAGGTAGGGTGTGGAGAAAAAGAAAGTTGGAAATGCTGGTCTACTTTATGTCAGAACAGTAAGCAATTTTTGTTATATAACTGCTTGATTCATTTAAATTCCAATTCAATCAGTCAGAATCGAAGATGCTTAATCTATGCTCCATAGGTTCTTAAAAAGTTTCTGGTTCTCGAGGGACTATAAACTCCCTGAACTTATAAGTAACATTTTATGAGTATAAGAAAATGTGATGTTTTTCTAGTGGATTTCCAGAGATTTTTGTTAATTTTTCTGAGGGACCTAAGGCTTATGCAATCACTAGATTAGTTGTCTCCATGAAGATACAGCCAGTGAAATCTGTATTTTTCCTTTAGCCTTAATAGTCACAATTTCTTACTTATGCTACCACAAAATTCTACTAATTGTTCCTTCTACTTCCATTCTGGTCTCTCTTGGGTCCATACTCTAGTTTTCTCAAAATCCTAATCTGTTACACTCATGCTTATAAGTGTAAGCATGGCTCCACCATGGTCTACCAATTCAAGTACAAATGTTTCCAACTCCTATGATAAGGCTGTTATTATTTTGTCTTATCTCTCACACTTTCGTGTGTCCTACAGTCGACTAGACAACTTGTTTCCTCCAACTCACCTTTACCACCTCTATATTTGGAACTACCTTCTTCTATTTCTTTCTTCAATGTTCTTTACACCCTTCTCAAAAACCTTTTCCATGAAGTCTTCTTGATTCCCCAAATATTCATTATTTTCTCCTTTTATCATGTTTCCAATTTAAATATGTGTCAACTTCCTATAAAACTAATCACACTTGTAATCAATATAATTACTATTGATGTGCTTATTACCCCTCTTGTGCTTGAGCACTGGAACTTTTATTACTTTTGTTTTTAATTTGTCACTGGATCCTTTTGCTGGGTCACCCCATTCAAGGCTGTCACCAAGAAAACATTATTGGCCTATCATGTTTTGTTCTGAAATGCTCAGATTTTGTTGGGGAGGAAAAAATGTTTCTTTCAGTTCAGAAACTAAACCACAGACAGCAGCTTCTGTGCAAGTTTGGCTTGTTTCTAAGATGAAAGAATACAATTAAAGCAGATCAATAAAACAAGAAAGATTTTTCTTTTTCTCTTTGTTCATCCTTTTTCCTTGTGTAGAAGAACCATCATACATATTTTCAGAAATCATGAGTCAAAAATGATCATTTTTCTTTTTAACACATTTATCAACCTCTAGTATTCATAATTTCCTATTCCCATTTTTTTTTCTCCTTCAATAGAAATGCCTTTATTAAAAAAAAAAAAAGTAAAAGTTTGAAAACAAGGTGTTGGCCATAGGGTATAGTTGGAATTTCCCAGGAAGAAGTGCAGAGGGTTTGACTCCTATTTTTAGGCTTTCTAGAATGACTTTCTTCACAGGGATTGGCAGGGCCCAGACTGGAGAAAGAAAGACACATGACCTCACCTCAACCCAGGACCCTAAAAAGTCTGCTTCAGTCAGACATGTCGACAAAAGTCATAGTAGGTTAGGGTTGGAACAGGGTAGTAGTCAGCCATGACCATGGAAATAGCAGAGTTCAGAGTCGGTTCTGTCTGTGCATGTTAGGAATGTGGGGAGTTTTAACCAGGAGGCTAAAATCATCCGGTTATATAAGATCTCCTTCTTTCATTCCAATCTGAAAAGAGGATTTTAAATAAACCCATTGGCTCTGGGCCTATAGACACAACCAAAATGTTTTTACAACAAAACTTGTACAATTTTGTGTCTTGCCTTTTGTATTATGCAGCAATCGTTTAAATTATTGACAAATTTTAATAAATGTAATTTTGAATGTTCACATAGTATTTTCTCTTACGTTGCACAGTTTATTTAACCACTTTTTTGTCTTAAATTTAAAGACACAAAATTGTACAAATGACACAATTTCTATTGTGTACAAAAGAAATGTATGAAAAACATCTGGAAGAAAATGCAAAACTCTTAATGGTGGGATTATGGTTTGTTTGGTTTTTTCTTTATTGCTTTCCACATTCTCCAAGTTTCCACCAATGTGCATCTATACTTAATAACAAAAATATATATATAACAAAAAACCCCAGCAAAACTTAGGCACAGAATTTTGAATTTCTACATTGAAAAAAAAATTTACCATGTCCATCAATTTACACACTTATAAAAGATAATCTGGGTTTGCTGTTTCTCTTTTCTGTCCCTCCTTTCTCTCATTGCCTAGGCACTGATAGTAATTGGCAGAGACTGATTGGCAAATGCAAACAGAAGACAGCTAAGTAAATACAGGTTTTTAACTATCACCCCTCCAAATATTTATGCTTAAGCATCCTAATTACCATTTCAGAGTCCAAGAATTAATTGTTCTTTCTCAATACATTTTATTTATTCCTGAGACATACTTTTCCAGCAAACTTGGCTTATGTACAAGTAAAAAGAGCGATCTACCAAAGATAACTCTACTAGGTCCAAATCTCTCAAAATTTTCTCTCCAACTTTGGGTGAGTCTGCTCTACCTGCCTGCCTTGGTTGTTCTCTCTATAAAATGGGAGTAATGTCTTGTTTTTTTCTTGCTCTAAGTTGTGTGATGCTATAATTCAATAAATGTTAAATGAGGTTAACAGTTTGTATCATATCCTTCAAAAGCACTTTGAGTGCTTAGGATGAATCCAATAAATAAACCAAACTAAGTTCGATCCCTAGGAGAACTGCTTAACGGAAGAATAACTAAGGTGCTCCCAAGCTAATTATTACCAATCAGGGTGGATGTGAGGGATGATTCACTTTTTTCAACTTCAATTTGAGGGATTGATTTTATGGCTTCTTAGGTCTCCTTCACTGTTGAAATCCTACAGAATAAATGAAGAATCAATAAAAGAAAAATCTGCTATTGCTTAAGCCTGAGTTGCTGTTCCCTCCATCTTTCAGTTTTTTCCAAAATTAGTGTTGCTATCATGGTAAACGCCCCTGAAATTCTGTTGTGATTAAGAAATCTAGATATGCAGTTTTCCTTTTATAATTCAAACATATGAGGGTAGTGATAATCATTGCAGTGGCCTTTTACATGTGCTGTGCACTATGCCAAGACATTAGGAAATTCTGTATTCAAGTAGCAAAACAGAAGGCCTACATCAAATGTATACTTATTTTCATTTGAGTTTATCTATTTGAAAAGCCATTTAATCTAGAAACTTTTTCCATTACTGTGCTTGAAATTTGACTAACTAGCTGTCTTAGGAGCAACTTTAAAGGCTGTTATATTGAAAAAATCATATTTTATTATAATTTTATTTTATAATAATATAGAAGCATGGTCTGTACCTCACAATGGCCAGCTCAGTTGCACAGAATTATGCCTCATTGATCCCGGATGGTTCGGTAATGAGGTGGTCTCTACTCTGGTTTGTCCAAATAACTGAGGCTTTTTCCCTTCATATGCCAAAAGGTTTTATTGGAACTAATTTTGGTGGAAAGATTTCTCAAATGTATTACAGTTTCCAACGTAATTAAATGTGTACCAAAGCTATTAACCTATTGTTAATGATAAAGTCAACACATGGCTATCGTATGCCAAAACGTTTTATTGGAACTAATTTTGGTGGAAAGATTTCTCAAATGTATTACAGTTTCCAACCTAATTAAATGTGTACCAAAGCTATTAACCTATTGTTAATGATAAAGTCAACACATGGCTATCAGCCATTGTACGAGGCTACATCATGGTTGGAGAGGAGCCTGGGAAGGGAATGTTTACTTGTTCTTTTGCTTAATGTTCCTGATTTGTTCTACTTTCTGAATCATGTCTATAACAGACTTTATATTTCCTTTTTCACTATTAGTTGCCCTTTCAGTTGTCAAGGCTCCCACTCCTAGTAATTTTTTATTCTTTTAAATTCCTATTTTTTTTTTCTTTGTAGAAAGCCCAATAACAAAACCCTACTAGGACTGTATGGTAAACAAGGGCTCCCACTCCTAGTAATTTTTTATTCTTTTAAATTCCTTTTTTTTTTTCTTTGTAGAAAGCCCAATAACAAAACCCTACTAGGACTGTATGGTAAACAAGAGTCAGAACCCTGGAAAAATCCACATTGAAATGTTAATACAATATGATACTTAAAATGTCTATCATTTGGTATTATTTGTGTCAAACTTTCCTTCCAATAGAGTTGACTGACTTGCCCTAGGCATTGCTGTAAATAAAAATGAAGATTTTTTGTTTAATTTGTGGTGCTGTAATTGGAAACCAGACTTCATCTCAGTTATTCTCTTTTCCTGATTCACAATTGTTTCATAGAGAATTTTTCTAGTCTGTGCACCTTGCAAGCAAAATCTCCTGCTGTATGCTGAAGTCTGACTATAGTCTTTATTTTTCGTTCTTTCCATGTTCAGTAACTCAATATTTCCTAAGCTGTGCCTAACTCAAAATTTTTGACCTGTCAGAGTATCTCTTTCCTTTGATTCTGATGGTCAAAAGATATTTGAATGGAGAATGGTCTTCAGAAATGAAACCCAAAAGCACTGTATATTAATTTAAACAGATTTGGCCAGTTAGATATTCATTCTGGAATTTTTGCTTAATGTCCTATGTTACTCAATTCTTCTCACCCTGCAAACTCATTCAGGAAATCATCTTTCCTTATGGCATCAATTTTCTCAGCATCAGATTCTTGATTTGCCCATGATGTCAAAGTGCATGCTCTCTCGCCCACAATGCAAACATTTCTTGCTTCTATCTGTAATGTTTTGGTTGCCTCTGAAAGAATTCTCTAAACCTGCAATATGTCCATGCTATTTGTCTGTAGACATTTGGAAAGTGGGGTCACCAATCTAAACACAATGCGCTAACACTAAGCTGTGGTTATCACTTTGTACCTGCAGAGAGACTTGTAGAGTGACACAGCTTTATATACATTACCTGAAACCAAATCCTCCTGGGGACAGTAAGGTCTGCTCAGTTTCTAATCCTATTGCAATAATTCACTGAGTATCTCCTTTAAGATGACCTTCTTTTCTCAAAGCTAACTTTTTTAAACACCATCTCATTTAGCTGTGAGAAAGCAGGTGCAAAAGCCTCTCTTGTGTTCTCTTCATGACAATCCTGAAAATCTAGAGTGACATTAGCCTATTCTGATCTTTAAACCGCATTCTCTGTAAACAGAGCATGGGACTAACACAATCTAGCCCCAGAGCTGGCTGAGTATATTATACACTAAAATATATTATATGTACTAAAGAGTGAATAAAAAATATGCATGTACCTCTTACAGAGAAATGATAAAATACCCATGTACTCACCAAAGATTTGAGACATCTAGCATTATGACCCCCTTAGCACCCTATGTAGCCTTCCTCAATCATATCACCCATTCTTCCTTCTAGAGGTAACCATGTTCCTGAATTTTGTCTCTGTGTCACTCCCTCTTCCTTCCTGTGTCCCTCTCCCTCCCCTGGTCTCAATTTTCTCTCTCTCTCTTTCATAGTTTACCACCTTAATATGGTTTCTCTAATAGTATTTTGTTTAATACTTGCCTTCTTTATTTATACAAATAAAATTCTATCTGTAACTTTTGTGATAGGCTTATTACATTCCATATTGTATTTATAAGATTCATCCATGTTGAAACAAATAGCTGTATCTCATTCTTTTTTAACTATGGTGTAATATTACAGTCTATGAATATATCACAATTTAGGAATCCATTCAACTGTTGGTAAATAATTTGTGTAGCTTCCTGTTTTCTGCAGTTCTGAACAATGCTGCTTGAGCAATCTCATGTTTTCTGGTGTACACGCACTAGAATTCCTCAAGGGCATATATCTAGAGTGGAATTATGATCGTAAGGAATGTTATCCACCTCTCTACTACATAATGACATGCAGCTTTCCAGCTATACGAGTTCATACTCTCACCCACAAAAGATGAGGATTTCTATTGCCCGTATTCTCACCACATTTGATATTATTCACCTTTTAATTTGGGGCAAACTGGTTGACATGAAATGACATCTCACTGAGGTTTTAATCATTATTCCCCTGATTAATAATGAGGCTGAGCATCTTGTCTCATGTTTATAAGAATTTGTATTTCCTCTTTTAAAACATATGTTGTCCTTATTTTTATTGTATCATTTATATTTTTGGACCCAAGTCCTTAGTTATTTATATGGATTTCAAACAGCTTAGTTTAACATGGGGCACTTTTTTTGATTGTCTATATGGTGTTTTTTATTCTATAAATGAAAACTTTAAATTTTAATGTACATAAATTTGATCAACAATTTCCTTTGCTGTGATTTGCTTCAGTAGCAATACTACTTCAAATTTATAAGACTATTCTTTCAGAGATTCTTCTAGAAGTTTTAAAATATTGCCTTTCACATTTATATCTTTTATCTGTTTAGAATTAATTGTAGTTTATGGTGTGAGATACAGAACCAATTTTAACATTTTTTTCCATTTGAATAACCAGTACTCCAAAACCATTGATTAAATAGTCCATCCTCACTGATCTGCAACTCCTGGACTGACATAAATTGTTTCATGTATGTCGTGGACCCGTTTTGATGAATTTGTAACTTTGCATATCCCTGCAGCAGCAACACATTGTCATAATAAAATAGCTTTAAAGTAAGATTAAATCTGGTAGAGTAATTCTCTTTCCTTATTTGAAACCATTGTTCTTCAGAAACTTTATAACTGTCTTTAGGTTAGGTTATTAATTTGAGATCTTTCTTTTTTAATATAAGTATGGACAGCTATAAATTTTCCTTGAAATATTTCTTATATAACAGAAATACTTTATATTCAAAGACACAAATAGGTTTAAAATAAAATAATAGGAAAAGATATATCAAACAGCAGCCAAGAGATATAAGTGACTATATTAATATTAGGCAAAGTTACTTAAGACAAAAATTGTGAGGTTTTTGGTTTGTTTGTTGGCAGTTGGCCGATACAGGGATCAAACCCTGGACTTTGGTAACAAAAACT
>NW_007727039.1:24571-60154 GCF_000696425.1 Galeopterus variegatus
ACAGAATGGGAGAAATTATTTGTAAATTATACATCTCTTATAGATATAGTAACCAGAATATATGAAAATATATAAAGAACTATTAATACAATAATAAAAAAACAATACCATTTAAAAATGAGAAAAAGGGGGGGCCGGCCCGTGGCTCACTCGGGAGAGTGTGGTGCTGATAACACCAAGGCCACGGGTTCGGATCCCATAAAGGGATGGCCAGTTTGCTCACTGGCTGAGCGTGGTGCTGACAACACCAAGTCAAGGGTTAAGATCCCCTTACTGGTGGTCATCTTTAAAAAAAAATGAGAAAAAATTTGAACAGACATTTCTACAAAAAGATATACAAATGGGCCAATAAGCACATAAAAAGTTGGTCAACATTATTCATCACCAAACAAATGAAGAACCACAGTGAAATACCACTTCGCCCACAAGGATGGCTATCATAAAAAAGATAGAAAATAACATGTGTTGGTGAGGATGTGAGGAAACTGGAACCCTCATACACTGACTGCTGTTGGGAATGTAAAATTGTGCAGCTGCTTTGGAAAACAGTTTGTCAGTTCCTGAAAAAACTTAAACATAGAATTACCTTAAGAAAAAATGAAAGAATTACCTTAAGACCCAGCAATTCTACTCCTAGATATATATCCAAGACAATTGGGTATATATAGGCCTAAACATATATACCCTTTATATCCACATATACCCTTAGATATATATATGCATGTATAGAGAGAGTTATAAACATACGTCCAAATAAAAACTTGTACATGAATATTGATAAAGGCATCATTCATAGTATCCAAAAAGTAGAAACAACCCAAATATGCATCAATTGATGAATGAATAAGCAAAATGGTGTAGTCATACAATAGAATATTATTTGACCATAAAAAAGAGTGAAGGACTAATATATAATGCAACATAGATGAAGTGGACTTAGAGAAAATTATATATATGCTGCAACATAGATGGATGGACTTAGACAAAAGATGGATAATAGGTTATTTGTTGCCAGGGACTGAGGTGAGGCAGAAGGGGGAGTGACAGGTAACAGCTACAGCGTTACTTTCAGGGGTGGTGAAAATGTTATAGAATTAGACAGTGATGATGGTTGCACATATTTTTGAATATACTTAAGACCACTGAATTGTCTACTTTAAAATGGTGAACTTTATGGTATGCAAATTATATCTCAATTGAAGAAATCAACTTTGGGCTTATTGATCTTCTCTATTATGTGTTTGTTTTCTATTTCATTAATTTCTGCTCCCATCTTCATTCTGCTGCTATTTTTCTAATTTCTTTAATTAGAAATCTAGATCATTGTTTTTGAGCTGACATTATTTTCTGATGTTACCATTTAAGGCTATATATTTTCCTATAAATATTGCTATTACCTATACATTTTGATAATTGGTATTTTAATTATCATCCAGTTTTAAGTGCATTCTAGTTTTTTCTAGTTTTTCTTTCACCACGAGTTGTTTAAAACTGTGTTTTTAAAGTTCCAAGCAGGTAGCTTTTCATCATAATTATTTATACTTGATTTTTAACCTAATTGCCATTTTGTACCATACCATTTTTGTCAGCTGCTTGATATCATAAGCAGTTCTAAAATCTCACTGGCTTGGAACATGCAAAAAAGTTTATTTGTCACATAAAGTAACTGGTCATCAGACTTTCCTGAGTGCTCTCCTTCAAGCAACAATGTCTGTCTTGTAGCTCTGCCCCCGTAGGCCTCCCTGAACACCCTGCCACACAGAACTGGCTGATAAGTGAAGAGAGAGAGTACATAAGGACCATGTTCCCACCTAGCTGCGACTGTAAAATATAGGTTAGCTGTGGACCCAGGACGAGGAAGAATGGTTAATGAACATCTCACTAGTCTTTGTCACAGATTTCCATGCTTTGAAATGTGTTGAGACCAATTTTGTGGCTTAGACATGGTAAATTTTCATAATTTTTAAAATGTTTTCTTGAAAAGTATATGTATTCTGCAAATACATATTGGATATATACATGTAAGATATAGTGTTCTATAAACATCTATTATTCAAATCTTCTATACTCTTATTGACTTTTTTACGTGCGTGTGGCCATATACTTTTTTCATTAAAACATTTCACTCAAAAACATCTGATGTTACTATCAGTCTCTCAAAACATATGATAGCTACAAATTTCTAGCCAACATGCAAGAATGTCTGTGTCATGAGTTATGTCAAATGATAGCAAAATATGTCGGCTTCACGAATATCACACAAAGAGCCTTCTTAATTAATCAGCTGATATGACAAACAATTAAACCATTTTAGAAACCAGAATTACATAGTCATAAAACTGGATTTAAATATTTTCTGTGCTCTGTTATTTATAAAATGTGTTTTGACGTAGACATCAAAGTCATTTCCTTTCATCAACACTTGCTCAGGACATACATTTACTCTGCAAAGTATAAGCCCTCTTTATCAATAAACTTCAATTCATCAATTTATTTTATCACTTTTCTCGTCATTGCCTGCTCTTGTTGGCCCGTCTTTTCTTTGCAATTTCAAGTACAGTGCCATAACAACATCAATAATACTTTTCATCTCATATACTTCTTTGAAATATGAAAGGTACTTGTAAGCATTTTAGTAGGTGCTCAATAACTACTTGTTGAATTGACTTATCCTGCTTCTTTATGATTACTAAATAAGAGTTTAACAACGACACAATCAAGCATTTTCTGTGTGTGGCACTGAATGCCCTGAAAGCTGAGTTTGTTCCCAGTCTCTGTGTCTGCGTGGCTCCAGACCCAAGCACTTAAAACGTCTGCTGCAATTTCTTTCCTTATGTGTTAAGAATGCAGCGAACAAAGACTGCTTACTTCTATGAAGTACAACTAAGCCAAGGACATTAAATTCCATCTTTAACATTGAATATAGATTTCTATGAAAAGACCAATCCATTTTCAAAAACTGAATGAATAACCTGAAAGCAATTTACAGCTGATTAATATTTAGGGACCAGACGAATTCAACACAAGAATATTTTCCAGATTTACTGAACTTCATGCTGATTAGGATTTGACTGAATTTTCATTTTTTCATTTCACTCAGTTCTTACCTCTTTTTGGTTCTAGTCAGTGGAATGTCACTGGCCATGTTGAGCTCTGTAATTCTGCTATCCTTATCAAATGATCTATTTCTGTGGCAAGACTGTCAGCATGAGATAGTCTTTTGCCTGCCGAGCCATTTGAGGTGATGGATGATACAAGGAATGGCAACACTTTCCAATTTGGCGTCTTTTAGGCATTAACTGGCTCTTTTATTCCACATCCTTTCAGTCTTACCCTTATTTTTCTTTGAATTCATTGACTTCTAGACAAGAAAATGACACATTTCCTTAAGGAATCCCCCCAGCTAGGAGCTGATGTCATTTTTTAAAAACCCTTTTAGAACAGACAGAAGTGATATTTAAAATCTGATGTTCTTCCATTGCGCAAAAGGTGGAAATCTTGTTAAAATACGTGAATGAGGATCTGTTTATCTAATAATAGAATATATTGTTTAGAGGAAACCACCTGAAGCTTAAAATAGGGAATTTTATGACAATTAATAGAAAATAATAATTTACAACATTTGCAGTACCTTTATGTGTAAGAAGTTATTATTACTGTTTGCCAAATATTACCATGTCTCTCCTGCTATGCATGTGGCAGAATTGTACTTCCTGTCCCCTTGTGGTTGTGTGGGCCTATGCGGTTAGTCCTGCCCATTGAAGTGTCTGGGGATACAAGAGTGTCATTTCTTTTTTTTTTTTTTTTCCCCTTTTTGTCTTTTTTCGTGACCGGCAACAGATCGCAACCCTCAGTGTCGCGCCCGTACTGGACCGGGACCGGCAAGGGATCGCAACGCTCGGTGTTGCTCCCGCACCTCGCTCAGCCAGTGAGCGGCCGGTCTGTATGTGGGATCCGAACCCTCGGCGGGAGCGCCGCTGCGCTTCCCAAGCGGCGCACTGTAGCAGTGTGCCACCGGGCCGGCCCCAAGAGTGTCATTTCTGAGCTGCATCATGCAATGCAAGATCCTCAAGAGCTCTGTTTTCCCTCTGGCTGGCAACTGACAATGTTTGAGACAATGACTATCTTGTCAGTCTGAGTCCTCAAGTCACTACTTTGAGTCAGGCCCTGCTGATTTGCAATAGACAGGTAGCATGCCCAAGAAGTAAACCCTCCCTACCTAAACTGCTGAGGTTTGGGGATTGTTATTGTAGCATAAGCTAGTGCCTTTCTTTAAAAGACACTATGGAAATTGCTTTTGCCAATAGGTAAAAATTACAAATTAACTTAAGATACCATTTCAATAAATTTAGAGATGAACCATCCATGACAGGCTTTTAAGGATTTCTAAATTTTTGAGGTTGTTAATAAGTTGTTTGAGTTTGAGGTTGCTAATAAGAACAACCATAAAATTCTACTTAGTATTGCTAAACAGGATTATATATTGGACATTTCAGATGTGGGTAAACTATGGGCATTTTTAACTTCTGACTGAGAAGCATCGTTTTATTTCTGACTGCATTCCTTATTAGCTCTTATTCTCTAGACTTTTGAAGCCTCAGTTTTCTCATCTGAAAAACAGATGATAATAATACTGCCCCATGTGGTGGTTACAGGGAAAGCACCAGAGAGAACAATACAGCCCCATGATAAAAATGAGTAACAGGGAAAGCACCAGAGAGAACAATACAGCCCCATGATAAAAATGAGTAACTGTTCTAGGGCGGGACTTAGAGGAAATGCTCCGTACCTTGTGGCTCTCTGTTTTGAAGAGATAATGACACAAATTCAAACCCCTTACCAATACTTCATGGCTGTGTTTCCACATCAACACTCACTTTTCTCCCCTTTTCTGTCCTACCTGATTCTTTCTGATTCTGCTTCATTTTTCATGAAAAAAAAAATCAGCTTGCGTTGCAATCATCCCATGGCATTTTTGTCAATAAGTCATTGGTAGGAAGAGAATTTTGCCCACATTTTGCAAATGAGAAGGATAAGAGTAGACATATGCCTAAGGTTAGGCATCTATTAATTGACAGAATTTGATCCAGGATGGTCTGAAGACTGGGCTCTGAACCACCAAATAGGAGAAACATATATCCAGGTTTGCCTCAGTCTCTATTTATGTCTAGTATCCTGGCATTCCATCTGTTTAGTATTTGTCTAAGATTTTTCGTTTTTTATATAAGTATTATTATTATTAATAGTTACATTAAAACATGCCAGGTTTGCCAGGCTTCCGCTTTTACTCCCAACTTCTGCCATAGTTTTATCTAGTCTATGTATGAAATGCACATGCCATAAACACAGTGCTCAGTTTGACATGCGGTTATATTTGAAAAACAATCAGAGATGACTTTTCTTTCTTCTCCTGATCCTTTCTGGATGCAATGTAACTAATACCTCCCTTTGAAGGAAATGAAGTGATCTTGTACACCAGGGACTAGGAAGAAGCTAATTAACTCCTTCCAGCCTGTGGTGGGGGTGGTAGGGGGAAGTTTCCAACAGTGCTACCATTATCAAGCAAATGCAGCTCACACATAAATGCACTCTACAGGCCTCGAGATGCATGAAGCCACCAATCCACCAGGGAATTTTGGAAAATTGTAGGTTAGGTGTATGTAGAAGATGTGGGAATTAGAAACTGTGTCCTTACACAGAGTGTTTCTACTACAGTGTTTTTTATCATTTGTTATTTGCTATAAAATAACAATCTTTTATATATGCTATTATTTGGTAACTTTTTAAAAACTTTATAATAACCTTTTGAAAAGTAATGAATTCGGGAAGCACCTGTTTAACAGAATTTCAAGTACAAAATTTTTACTTCTTAAAGAAGTTGTTGAACATGTAACTTGCACAGACTGTTTGCTGGTATTTGACATCTAACTTGGTGACCATAGTGAGAAGAGTGACCATTTGAAAACTTAAGGTTCAAATCTACTGAAGAAACATCAGCATCTATTTCAAAAGCTGGTATTACCCTTTACAGATTTCCCTGAAAGTAATGATTTAATGAAGCTTATCACTAAACTTATCATTAAAATATCAAAGGAGGAAATGAACAAATAAAAGGATCAACTCTCGGGGCTCTGTATAATATCAAAAGTCGAAATTCTATAAATGCACTTTGGAGTATCCCAACTGTGGTGGGACCCTTTGATAGAACTTCTATTTTCAATCAGATAAATTTATATTCTGTACTGGAAAGGAGTGAACATAAGAATGTCTATGATTTTACAGCATTAGAATTTGGAGAAACATTAAAAAGAATAGTGGCATCTTAACTGAAGAACTTTGCTTAAAATATTTTTCAAAGACAGATATTCTGAATGTAGGCAAAAAGATAGTGTGTGCGAAAATATTTGGGCTAACATATCTAACATTTTTGTTTCTACTCCATACTAATGGAGTAGAAAATATTCCCCCTGTAGCAGCATTTCTCTGAGCTTTCCAAAGTATTCAAAGAGTATTTACTCAGTTAAAAATATTACGGTCCACAGATGAGTCAATTAAATATGTTAATGATTTCAAATTTATTAGTCATAAACTATGCTTAGAATAAGACTGCAGGCAATTTTGTGAAAAAAAAAATTTAATGAGACCATGTTGAAAAAAATATTTTTTTAGGAAAATATCAAATAGCATCAGGAACAGATATGGCTGAGAAATTGATTATGTGAAGTGTATGAAGCATAGTTATTCTGTTTATTTTTAATGTTTCAGATAATAAATGTGAAGATTTTTTATTTTGCTTAAATGTAAATGGTTATGTGAAACTTTTATTTTTAGAAAGAATTTTAATTTTGAAAGTGTTTTTTAATAAACTATTTTATAAATACAAATACACTCAAAGTATATTAATTAGTAAGTAAATATTCCAAAAACTATAATTTTTTAATTATTCCCACTCTGTCTAACAATTGCAGGGCCACTTGTCCCAAACAGAGAGTCCATATGACACTTGGAGAAGCACAGCTTGTAGAGTGTGGTAAGTGACCCCCTCTGTTTCCACCCCAGCTCCCTGGATGTGGTAGTCCAGCTTTGTCCATCATGATGAATTTTTTGGACAGTTGTTTTAAGTAAAGAATTGTACGTAATTATCTTGCTGCCTCTCCTAATCTTAAAGGGAAGTGTCTTTCTTCTGGGTTCTTTTTGATTCAATAGCATTAAGGATTCCAGAACATGGCAGTCACCTGAGAGTTTGGCTGATAAATGTCTTCATTGCCTCAAAGAAATGTTCTGGGGCTGTGGCACTCTCCAGCATTGCCTGAATTCCAAACGGAACTACATGCCTTTGTGACTTTGAAGATTAATCTCTGTCACTCACAGCTCGTTGGCTTCCCTTGCTCATTTCTGCAATGTCTGCAGATGGTGTAGAGCTCTGTGCCAGAGTTATTTATCCACAAGTTCATTTCACACATAGCTCCCTCTTTGAGCCATTCCAGGGAGAGTTAAATACTGAACAATTATGCAACTCTTTTGTCAACCCGTGGGTCTTTGCAGCTGTGGTCCAAAAGAAAGTCTCTGCAGTAATATCTGCTATTCCTGGAGGCTGCTCCTCATCTGAAGCACCAGGGACATTGCCTTCGAGAAAACTCTCAAATCACGAAGATAAACATTTCCAAAATACACATGAACAACAAACTTTTTATTTGTAAACATTGCTTAAAACACTTCCAATGTTGTCTGCTGCTTCACTGCATTTTTCTCCCAGAACTTGGGTTGTAGAATTCACCATCCTCTAGCTTTTTATTAATTTACAAGTCAGAAAGCACTTTGGCACTAAGGACCTTAGCTTAGGAATAAAGATACAAGGTGGAAGGAAAAATTGGGAAAAGGAACAGGGAGAAATAATAATTGTGGCAGTGAGTCCTTTACATCACAGTGTTATTTCATCAACAGTATGAGGAAGTATCTTTATTATTAGATTTTACATATGAGGAATCTGAGGCTCAGAGAAATTAGAGAATTTACACAAAGTCACATTTTCCTAATAATGATGGAACTAGGACTTTAATCCAGGTGGTTTGCATTTAGAACCTGCAACCATAACTCTGAGCTATATCTCTTCAACATATTGAGAGAGTAGGAGGAGGGGGAAAAAAAGTGGGGAAAGGGGCTAGGAAAGAGGGGAAGAGTAGAAAGGAGAAAAGTGGGAGAAGGTGGGAATAGGAGTGAGGAAGGATAAAGGAAAAACATTGAGAGAGACACAGGAAAAGAGAAAGAGAAGAGACATGGACATGAGTGATAGTCCCAAGACCTTCTGTGGTTCAAATTTTGGGTTATCTCCGCCTTGATAAATCTTGGATAAATTACATTTTTTTAAAAAAATAGCTACCATCTTTTGTTCAACATCTTTCCTTTTTCTTTCCTTCTTTCCTTCCTTCTTTCTTTCTTTCTTTCTTTCTTTCTTTCTTTCTTTCTTTCTTTCTTTCTTTCTTTCTTTCTTTCTTTCTTTCTTTCTTCTTCCTTCCTTCCTTTCTTTCTTTTCTTTTTTTTTCTTACTGTAAGAGTCTGCCACCACTGATTTGCTAGAGGAAACTTCAAGTGTTAGGAGAATACTAGCTTTTGAATCAGTAAGGTTCAATGACCTCTTCTGGAAATTAGGAATACATACCCACCCACCTCATAGCTCATTATAAATAAGTTCCATAAATGAAGCATTGAAAATTGCAAATCATCTTTTGCACTGTGCGCCATCACATTGGACATGGAACTAAAGATCAGAAAGAGAGAATTGGACAAAGGAAGGGAAAGAAATAAGAACAAATGACATTCGCGGAGCATTTGTCATGCCAGGGACTGTGTGTGCTACTGTGGAGCACTCAAAGTTTAAGTTTCTTCCTCTCACCTCTCGAGCGAAAGCAAGCGCCAATCGGTACTTCTAGACCTAGACCTCTTAAACCCCAGGCAAGGGGTGGGATATAAAGTAGTGGTCAGGAGAATAAGCTCAGAGCAACACTGGGATTCATCGCCCCCCAGTCCCCATCCAGCTCATTGTTCTCATTGCCCCCTCAGATGCGTCCTTTGCTTTGTGCTGAACTCTGTGGATTGCTCCTCTGGGCTGCTTCACCTTCTAGCTTCCAACTAGATCCAGCCACAGAGAAACACAGGCTCTCCCCTGTCCCCCATTTCTTCTAGCTATGGTTGGCTTAGGCAGTGAAGGACTTTCTCTCCTTAAAACCACAGCTCCCACTGGGAGATTTCTCTCATTTTTCTATATCAGTAGCACTGCATCTAGGTATGGTAAAGGATGCCAGTCATTGCTCATCTTTGGAGGCTTTGGAACTATCCTTTATTGGTTCCCTTAATCCTACCCTCATCTCCGTAATTAGTCCTCTCATTAAATGACTTTCAATGATCTTTTAGAATTTGCCATCTGTTTCCATTACAACTCTGTCAGACACAGACATGTACTGTCTGTGTACCATCACATTGGACATGGAACTAAAGATCAGAAAGAGAGAATTGGACAAAGGAAGGGAAAGAAATAAGAACAAATGACATTCGCGGAGCATTTGTCATGCCAGGGACTGTGTGTGCTACTGTGGAGCACTCAAAGTTTAAGTTTCTTCCTCTCACCTCTCGAGCGAAAGCAAGCGCCAATCGGTACTTCTAGACCTAGACCTCTTAAACCCCAGGCAAGGGGTGGGATATAAAGTAGTGGTCAGGAGAATAAGCTCAGAGCAACACTGGGATTCATCGCCCCCCAGTCCCCATCCAGCTCATTGTTCTCATTGCCCCCTCAGATGCGTCCTTTGGCCATCACATTGGACATGGAACTAAAGATCAGAAAGAGAGAATTGGACAAAGGAAGGGAAAGAAGTAAGAACAAATGACATTCGCGGAGCATTTGTCACGCCAGGGACTGTGTGTGCTACTGTGGAGCACTCAAAGTTTAAGTTTCTTCCTCTCACCTCTCGAGCGAAAGCAAGCGCCGATCGGTACTTCTAGACCTAGACCTCTTAGACCCCAGGCAAGGGGTGGGATATAAAGTAGTGGTCAGGAGAATAAGCTCAGAGCAACACTGGGATTCATCGCCCCCCAGTCCCCATCCAGCTCATTGTTCTCATTGCCCCCTCAGATGCGTCCTTTGCTTTGTGCTGAACTCTGTGGATTGCTCCTCTGGGCTGCTTCACCTTCTAGCTTCCAACTAGATCCAGCCACAGAGAAACACAGGCTCTCCCCTGTCCCCCATTTCTTCTAGCTATGGTTGGCTTAGGCAGTGAAGGACTTTCTCTCCTTAAAACCACAGCTCCCACTGGGAGATTTCTCTCATTTTTCTATATCAGTAGCACTGCATCTAGGTATGGTAAAGGATGCCAGTCATTGCTCATCTTTGGAGGCTTTGGAACTATCCTTTATTGGTTCCCTTAATCCTACCCTCATCTCCGTAATTAGTCCTCTCATTAAATGACTTTCAATGATCTTTTAGAATTTGCCATCTGTTTCCATTACAACTCTGTCAGACACAGACATGTACTGTCTGTGTGAGCTCAGGTAGGTTCCCAGCCTTACTAGTCTCTGTTTCATCATCTGTGAAATGGGGATGTTGTACATCAGAGGAAAGTTATAAACAGTGAATGAATGCACATGTACTTTGGTGCTCAAGACCTTGCCAGGCACATAAACAGCAGCTATTATTATCTACAGCCTACCTAAGAAATATGAACGTATAAAAGGTCAGACTTAAATATGAGCCCCCCTGCCACCCCTCCACCAACCACACACACACTTTTCCCCCCAGGAAGTTCTCTGCAGTATCCAGAAGTCAGGTGATTATCTTACTTTGAAGATCTCTGGTAGTTCCTGACTCATTCTATTTCAGATGGGTCTAGAATCCTCAGCATTTTTATTAAGCTTGTGAAACTCACAGTATAAAAGAGGAAGCTTTGAAGATCTCTGGTAGTTCCTGACTCATTCTATTTCAAATGGGTCTAGAATCCTCAGCATTTTTATTAAGCTTGTGAAACTCACAGTATAAAAGAGGAAGGGATATGGGTATATGTGGAATCAGTCTGCCTTCCTGAAAGACTGGCTCTTTTTATAACTAGAAAGAGGCTAATACAAGTCCTAGTGGGTTCTTTCAGAACCTAAGGGTCCCCAAGCATCTTTTTTAATATAAGAAATAAATCCTAACAGTATCCAGTGGCCTAGTACTCACAGTTATCACATCTCTTAGATATATCAGATATAGGAACATCCCACTGCTCTGCTATTGGTCTGTGTGTGGGGATTGCAAAATAGGTTTCTTTTTAAGTGCCAACTTGGATCAATTGGCAGTGGTTGCCTGGAGTGCTGGGTGGAGAAAAATTCTCAGGGCAAGTGCAGCCTCCGCAAGAAAATAAGTGTTGTGACTGATTAACAGTGTCTGCTATGGATTTGGGGTAAGGGGAGAACACCCCCACTTGCTGCATGTTTGCTGGCTTTGCATTCAAGTATTTAGGGATTTTCTGGAAGACAGTAGAATGGGGTGGTGGCATCCCAGTGACTTAAACTGCTTCATGCCCCAGGATGCTCTTCTCCTATAGAACCTATTTCAAATAAAAGGTCATGAGTGAGATTACAGATACATTTTCTTATTCAGGCCTTTCATTTCCATGTGCATTTGCATTCAGCAGTGAAATTATAGCACGTATTTGGTTGTAAGCATCTGGGGATGGTTTATATTACAGAGATTCAAGAAATAGAGCTTGCTACTGGACAGTGATTCAGTCAACATAGCTCACTGAGCTGATCTCGTCAATGATATGTTCATGAAGCTGAAGGCAAATGTTTAAACGTTTAGTTAATACACCATATGTCTTAAATGTTTTAATTCCATCTGACATTTTTAAAAATCCATTTTAGTGGAAACCAGCCAATTAAATTTACTTTTCCAGAAGACAATTATTCCATTCATCTTACACCCAATTCTCCTGGACCTCTCAAACACAATGAACTCTTAATTTGTAGGCTTGCAAATCCAAAGACAGTGCTTTCTTCATGATCTGCTTTCTGATATGTGTGGTGATGCCAGGGTGGGTGGCTGCATGTCATATCATTTATGTCCTGAGGGCCACCAGCTAGGCGTAGGCCAGCGAGGCTCTGGGAAGAACCAGTCATCAACCCTGGGGACTCAGTGCAATAGGAAGAGAAGGGCAGAATGGAGCATCAGTGAAATAAAAGGAACAAAGTCAAAGAGATTAGAGAATCAGAGTAGAAAAAACGGGAACAAAAGACAGAGGCAAGTAAAGAATACTCACAACAAAATACAGTTATAACTCATTTTTCAAGTCAAATTTAATTTTTTGAATTAAAGTCAGAATTAAATTTTAAATTTAATTTTATTCAATTAAAAACAATACAGAGGGTAAAAATAATAACCATATCACTATGAGGCTTAGGCGTAATGTTGGAAACACAAACTTTGATGCCGAATAAATTAAAGTCTTGAATTTTGGCTTCACTAATTACTAGCTATAACCTTGGGCAAACTATTTCATCTCTCTGAACCTAGTATTTTCACAGGGTTGATTAAAATATTAAACATGTATAGTGGGTGGATATAAAAACTCAGATTTGATAAAAAGTAACTTAACTTTTTTTATAGGTGAATTCAACTTCATGTATAAAGTCCCAGTCTGTTTATACCAGAAAATACATTTTAGGGGCCGGCCCGGTGGCACACTGCTACAGTGCGCTGCTTGGGAGTGCGGCGGTGCTCCTGCCAAGGGTTTGGATCTCACATACAGACCGGTTCCCGCTCACTGGCTGAGCGAGGTGCAGACCGGTTCCCGCTCACTGGCTGAGCGAGGTGCAGACCGGTTCCCGCTCACTGGCTGAGCGAGGTGCAGACCGGTTCCCGCTCACTGGCTGAGCGAGGTGCAGACCGGTTCCCGCTCACTGGCTGAGCGAGGTGCAGACCGGTTCCCGCTCACTGGCTGAGCGAGGTGCAGACCGGTTCCCGCTCACTGGCTGAGCGAGGTGCGGGCGCAGCACCGAGGGTTGCGATCCCGTTGCCGGTCCCGGTCCGGTACGGGGGCAACACTGAGGGTTGCGATCCGTTGCCGGACACGAAAAAAGACAAAAAAAAAGAAAAAAAAAGAAAAAGAAAAAAGAAAATACATTTTATCACATTGCAGTATTCTCAATTTGTATTCAATGAGTTTTTATAAAGCCAAATTAAAGTATCATTCTCTCGGTCTTTATCCCATTCAGATCTTAAATACTTTGGGGTAAGAATTCACTATGTCCAAAGTTTTCCCTATTGTACCTTATCTTCTACCTGAGGTTGAATAAGTTGGTAGAGAGGAGAGGAGTTTTGTGGTGTGCTAGCTTCTAACCCTTGCTGGTCTGCAGTTGAGGCATCTGCTTCTGAGTGGCCTTTGGTCACTGGCCTCTGGCCTGTCTTGTCTGTTCTGATGAAGTTGTTCCCATCATGTCCTGGACATCCTGAGTGGCCTCCATTCAGTAAAGCTGGTTCTGCTTGATATTTGTGATATGTTGCTGGCACTCTTAGCCAATGCCTGTGGTTCAAAGTTTCTTGCCTTCTGCAGCTTCCCTGTCTTGATCTCAGACCTCTTCCTGTCCATCAGTCCTCTCTACAATTCTGCGGCCCCCTCAAAAGTCTGGGGAACTCTCTCCTATTTCATGCATGCCATGCTGGAGTGCATAAGAGCCTGGGAGGCTACCTGCAGCTTACCTCTCATGCTGTCTGTTGGACATTGCTACTCAGTACTTCCTCCACCTTTCATGCATGCCATGCTGGAGTGCATAAGAGCCTGGGAAGCTACCTGCAGCTTACCTCTCATGCTGTCTGTTGGACATTGCTACTCAGTACTTCCTCCACCATATTGGGCATGGGATGGAGCCGATACTGGAATTTCTCTGAGTGGATGTCAATCTCCCAGTCTCTCCCCACTCTGTGAAGTAGTGATTCTGGGCTAATCCTAACCCTTAGACTTGGAGCTCCTCTGACTTTACCTGTTGAGAAATGGTATGCAGAGATGGCCAAGCGAAGTAAGAAAAGGATGAGCAAAGAAAGCAACTTTAAAGTCCATTTCTTGAAATCTAAATCTTTGAAAGGGCTAAAACCTTTCTTGGAAAGGGAAGGGTGATTTCGGCAGCTGCAACACACATCATCAGCTCAGTGATTGGCAGGGGGTGAGAATGGGGTCGGGGGTGGGGGGAGGGATGGAAACTGCATTTGGATAGATTGTTTTAGAGGGAGAAACTAGATGCCAAAGTGAGGCTGCAAAGATAACCCACAACTTGGAATAAAAAAGGAAGCTTGAGGTCCCGGCATGGAGCCTGCTCTCACTCTGGTGGCTTCTATTCTGTTAGTGCTGCTTTTTGACTTCTTGAGACCAGAGACAAAACAGTCACTCTGGCTGGGAGGTGATGCGGCTTGGGGTAAGAGTGGCAGCCTTCACTTCCTCTAGCTTTTCACCAAAACAGCTGTTTAACACCCTCTAGTAATTGAAGGCCATCTCAAAGTTTATAACTGCTCCCCAAAAAAGCTCTGCCTGCACTTGTGATTGATCTTCGCAGACAAGAAGAAGGGGAGAGTAAAAAAGAATCTAGACAGATCTTAGCTTCCACTTTCTTGGAAGGGAGGAAAATACCAGGATAAGAGTAAAGATACTTTGGGAGGATAGGTTGAGGTGGGAAGATTTACTAAGAGAAGAATATAGCAGGGAGAGTATCTTTGAAAATATTTAATCAATACATTGTCTTTTCTTTTAATTTCTTAATTCCTGCCACTCCTGAAGTATTCATTGTGTCAGGGGGAAGGTAGAACATCCTAGATCAAATAAATCATTACTTGGCTTTGAGTTTTAAAAAACAGTCTGGTAGTTGTTCATTGCAAGACAATTGACTGAAGATCAATGCCTTTAATTTTTAGAATCCAGGGTTTTGATACGGTGTTTTCTTTGCACTCCAAAAGCTGAGCTTTACAAATCAAGAGCCAAGGCTAGGAAGACTGAAGCACAGGGTTTTAGCATAAGCCTTGAGGTGGGAAAGGGTGAGGATTGGACTGAAGGCAGTCATTGTCACTGGACTTGGAATGGAAGTCCAGCAGGTAGAGCCTGAGAAGGGGAGAAGAAAAGTCAGAATGCAGACAAGTGAACTCACTTTCATGTCCCCTTGAGGTTAATGTTGGGGGGATCTAGACACCTCTAGTTATGGCTGTAGATGTCAAAGCAGTGTGCTTATTCCTTGCCTCCCCAGAGCTCATGCCTTTCAGAGATTACCTGAGTCCACATGTCAGTAAGGCCAACATAGTGTCTAGATGTTGGAATAGAAATGACCAAGGAATGTGCCAGATGAAAGGGCATGAGAGAGCATTCTCCTACCTCCTACCCTCCTCTCTGCCCTTTTCTCATTCCCTGTGATCTTTGGAGGACTTGAAACTCCCAGGAGCCCTAGGGAGGGAACAGGAGACACAGCCAGCTCCAAACAACCAGCAGCCCCAGGGGGCATGAGAGAGCATTCTCCTACCTCCTACCCTCCTCTCTGCCCTTTTCTCGTTCCCTGTGATCTTTGGAGGACTTGAAACCCCCAGGAGCCCTAGGGAGGGAACAGGAGACACAGCCAGCTCCAAACAACCAGCAGCCCCAGGGATAGCCAAGGTGAGGCCCACGTCTACCTGGGGGAAACCACCAGGCCTTAAATGTGACATGCAAACAAGTGACCCTCTGCAGACACTTTAGCAATGGACACAGCATAAGTCCTTTCCCAGGAGAAAAGGGACCTGGTGCCCCAACACCTCAAGAAGAAAAGAGTGTTCCTCAGCTCCTAGGCATCATCTTGGGAGGGCAGAGGGGAGGGAAGAACTATTCAAACAGTCTGTTTTAAACTAGAAAGCTAAGAAAACTTAAATTGGCAAGATCAAGTGTTCTTCCATCAACAGAGTAGGCGACTGAAAGGTAAAGTCATAGAAAATAAAATGAATTATGAAAAATAAAGGAAGATTGGGGGAGGGATTCTTTTTTGTGTTTGGTTTTAGTATGTGCATTAGTTTGCTCAGGCTGACATATCAGAATACCACGGACTAGGCAGATTAAACAACAGAAATTTATCTTATCACAGTTCTGGAGGTGCAAAATTCAATATCAAGGTGCTGTTGGGGTTGGTTTCTGGTGAGGCCTTTCCCCTTCTCTCTGTGTCCTCACATTGCTTTTTCTCTCTTTTCTCAGAGAGAAAGAGACAGAGAGAGAACTCTGATGTCTCTTCCTCTTTTTATGAGGACACCAGTTCTATGGCATTAGGGCCCCACCTTTACAACCTCACTTAACCTGAATTACCTCTTTAAGGGGCTGTTTCCAACTACAGTCACACTGGGGGTTAGAGCTTCAACATAAGAATTTTGAAGAGACACAATTCAGTTCATAACAGTATATGAACTAAAGTTGTAGTATAAAAAATCTTGTGTATATTATGGAAGTAAAGGCCTTAGCCCAGCACTTGGACTTAATAAGTGCTTAACAAGAGGGAACTGTAATAATATTATTGCTATGTTATATTAATAAAACTAGCTAATTCATAGTATGTGCTAGGCATTTCTAAGTGCTTTATATGTGTTACCACATTTAACAACAGTTTTATAAAATATGTTTTATTACTCTCTGACTCCTGCAAAAACAACTTCCCATCCAAACCCAAAGCTCAGCCTTATAGTTCTGATAATCCACAATGGGTCCCTTCCTTGGAACACTAGTTTTATTGGAGACCACCATGTTTCAGCTTTCTTCCTCCCCACTTTCTCTGGCTTATTGGGATGATATCTTCAGTCACTCCTTAGACCAGAAAATGTCAATAAAGCCACTGGCACCCACCGAAGGCACCAGGACACTTGCTCTTGTCTAAGGAAGGCTCTTCTGTTGATGCTGCCACCACTGAGCATATGGAGCAGCAAAGTCACCAAAGCAGCCACCACTGATGACCACAGCCAGCTGCATTCCTGTTACACCAGTTTCACTGTAGCTATGCCAACCCTGCTGTTTGTCCAAGCAATGCCACCTTGCTATTACCCAAGCCAATGACACTTCAGATCAGCCAACTGCTGGGATTCATTCATTAAGTCCTATTGTGCTATGCCTAGAATCACCACTCCCTTCTAAACCTCTGCATCTTTGTTACCCTTTGATTTACACATCCTCAATGTTTATGTTGATATTTCTGAATTTTATGATGAATACAGCTTGGGCTCAACATAGAGTTAAGAAAGCAAACAGAGACACATAAAATAGAATGAGAAGAAAAACATCAAAAATGGATTAGCAATTAGGACTAAGGTTGGTGGTGCAAAACACAAAATAAATAATTTTATATTAAAGGATATGTTGTAGGTGAAGTCACCCAACACCATGAATGTTTTTCTTAGATCTTAATCCCAATGCATATCATCCATTTTATGTTCAGTCATTGGTCGGCAAATGGTTAATACCTCTAGAGATTTTCCCTGTCACTCTCACAAAATTTTTCAGGAAAAATACACCTTAAAATAAAAATAATCCTGTGCACAGATTCCACTACCTTTCTTTTTTTAGCCTTATTTGATATGAAGCTGCCATTTTTCTTTGAACACACTACAGCTCTGAGCTTAAGAAGAGAAATAAATCTGCACTCCATCTTCCCGCAGATGTTAGTTTGGAGTGACTCCTTTTGATGACTCCTAGATAAAGCAATCAACCAAGAGAGGAATAAGGAGCCCATATACTAAATGGTGACATATTATTATTACTACACCTATTAAGTGAATAAACCAGCCAGAGCCCAATTACATCGTTGCAACACATAATGAAATATTTCTTAAACAATTCTTTAACAATGAAATAAACCTGTCATGGAAGAAAAATTTGCTGTACATCAAGGCTGTGTATTGAGGAAGTGATGTTGGTGTCAGGGTCGTGTTGGCTGTAACTCAATGTGCAATTAAGAGAAATTATGACCAGTTTTCATTACATATATTTTACACTTTGTTTATTGGGCTACAAATTCTGTAGTGGAACCACTGACTTGTAGCAACAATAGCCCATTTAATGGAAAATGAGAATGTTAACAAAGGATGTTTGGTGGCTAAGAAGCAGAGTACAGCAATTTACATTTCTCGCCATGTGTCCCTCCTCCAAAACCACGTCTTTGGACAGAGTTGAGCATGAAGGAGCCACAGCCAAGCCAATATGACATATCAAAATTCTATGTGAGATTCAAGAGAGCAGAAAAAAATAAATTAAAATAAGAAACAAAAATTGTTAATGACTTTTAGCTGAAAAAAGAAATTTCCAATCAATCATTTCACAAAGAACCAGGAAGCTGAGATGGCCAGGTTGTGCTGAAGCTTATCTAGAAGAAAATGCTAATCTATAAAGATTACTCTTGAAGACCATCAGTCCCCCCAGAAAGTACTTATCAAAATTCTTCTAAGTCTTAAATTCTGACATATTCATTCTGAAAAGCCTACAGTTACCTATGAGCAATTTTTGTACACACTTCCACAATTCAACCACAGGCAAAAAATAGGAAGTGGGGCTATAAAAGAATGAATTGGAGGGCAATAGTGTGGTATTCAGATGGCCACCATGCTGAGAACCTTGGGCTTGGGAGGAAGAACTGGAAATGGGTCACATAGGGTCAAGTGGCAGGTAAGCGTTATAACCCGGCTCCCGGATACTAGATCACTTTGTAGAACTCAAACAGAAAGTAAGTGTTGGATTTTTCAAGTTAGAAGTAATTCGTGGCTTCTTATAACCTCACTTTGTGGGGGGGGGGGAGTTCAGGTATGTGGCAGGGGCAGGGGTATTATTAGCAGCAGAGAAATGGAACTACCTGGGCTTTAGAAAGCCTCTTACAAGAAAAAAAAATCTAGGACTCTTTTTTGGATAGACCTCTACATCTAAAACATTTGAGTTCTTCCCTCCCTGGAGCTTTTATAATTCCTGGCATCTTAACCACTAACTCTCCCAAATGAAGCAGGCATTGGCATATTTGATGCTAACTACCCATGTAATCAGACTACAGTTAACATTATTTTCTTTCAAGAAAAATCAAGAATGGCCCAGTGACACTAAAACATTCCTTGCCCATTCACTGCAGGATTTCTTAAAAATGGATGCCTGGAGTCTGAGGTTGGGCGGATGTGTGTTGTTGAGAGGCTGGTAGGGAGCGCAGGGAAAGCTGCAAAGAAGTAGAATGCCTCCATCATCTGCCAGGATTCCCAAGGAGGGCAGGTTGTGCTTCTGAGCAATTAGAAACATCCTCCAAAGTCAGAGCTCTGCCAAGCTGGAGAAGAGGAGCTATTTAAAATTCTGTTTCTCTTCCATGGGGAGAAAAGAGACTGTCTCATCTTAACCCTTCCCAGACTTTACAGAAACATTTTTGAAACAATGATTTTAAAATTGTACATTCTCAGATTTCTCTTGTGCTCCTTTTCTTAAAGAAGTTTTGCATTGCTAGAAAATATTTCCTGTTAGTACTTCGATCTTAGTCTGATCTTAATTGGAACTTTAATTCATTGGAAACTGCGAAGGGGAATTGGTACTGCTGAAAGGACTAAGTTGATCAAGGTTTTAGGAATTTGGTTCAAATTCTACGTACACTCTTTGGGTAACTGATTTAGTAAATATTGCCTATAAATATCATTCTAAGTATTTCTCCTATAGTCCTTCAAAGTGGGTCTGGAATAGATCCAAGATCTGTGGGGTAAAGGAGCCACTCATTTGCCCACTCAATCGCATGCATTTATTCCTTTCCTCAGCAAGTGATTGGCGAGCATCTCCTCTGCATGCAGCACTGCTTGCAGTTGGTAGTGAAGTTTTTCAAATTTATAGGAGGCTTACGGCCTCCTAATTGGTATCATTGCCTTATGGTCACATCATATCTACTTTTACATAATCTCCTAAAAATGAGGTAATAAATTAAGTTTTCCACCTCCTGCAGTATCAGATCAAAACACAAAGATTACCAGAGCTGGGATAAAACAAAACCAAAATTGAGTTTATTGCTTGCCAAGCAAAGGAGAGCTAACTTACCCAAAAGCCAGTGTAGCCAATTGCTCTGAGTTAAAAGCAAAAAGGCAAAATAAAAAAAAAGTGGGGGGGAGAGGATAGTGAAGTCTCCTTTGAGACTGGGCATTGCTGTATGTATAAAAGCTCAGGCGTGGTTTGAAAGCAGGTTAGAGATGAGTTCATAAGGTTCAGGGTTACAGAGCAAGAAAATTCATACGTATATTCTTAAAGTTTGGTATAACTTTCCTTCGGTAGAATAATATTTTTGTCCTAACTGAACACCTTACTCCACCTATCCGAAGTTTCAGGGGGAGGATCTGAGTTTTTGAGTTCTTGGACACATGCACATGTCCAGGCAGAGCTGGAGGCCACTTTCAAGGTCTAGTCCAATTGTTATGGTCAAAATTCACATGTTGAAATCCTAACCCCCAAGGCGATGGCATTAGTATGTAAGGCCCAGTGTAGCTGACTAGGTGACTTCAGCTCTGCCCTCATAATTGATTGTGATTAGTGCTCTTTTAAAAGAGACCTCAGAGAACCAGCTGGCTCCTTCCACCATGTGAGCACACAGCTAGAAGGTGCCATCTATGAACCAGAAAGAGACCCTAACCAAACACAGAATCTGTTAGCACCTTGACCTTGGATTTCCCAGCTTCCAGAACTGTGAAAAATAGATTTCTGTTTTTTATAAGATACCCAGTTTATGGCTTTTGGTTATAGCAGCCTGATCAGATTAAAATACCAATCTCCCTCCCAGAGTGGGAATCCTTTTCACATCTTTCTTTAAAATGCTATCCCATGCTTTGATGGTCATTTGAAGCTCCCTTTCAACTCTAACAACTCATTGTCAGAAAGCTTTCTTATATTGAACTGATACCATCTTTTCTTAATAAGCCATTAAAACAACTGGAATGCACACTGTGCACTGGGTTCTCTGCTAAGGGCTTCACATGCATTTAATCCTCACAGTAATCAAGCATTATAGGTCTTATTATTATCTCTATTTCTAGATAATAGTGATAGCTAGCATTTATTGAAGACTTACTATGTGCCACGTACTTGATGGATTGAATCACACTTTGTTCTTACATGGATGCAGTTTTAATCCAAGGGAAATAATCAAGTTTTTGTTCTACTTATAATACCTTTGTTGACCTCTTTGCCTTCAGCAGCACATGAAGCTTCATTCTTTGATGAATGTGGTTTTAGGGACAACTTGTTTCCTTCCCTAAATTATAACTAATATCTCAGAGACCATCATCATAAAAGTACTGTTTAGTATTCCACACACCACACAAATATCTTTACATTACAGTTTCCCTTAGTTAACATAACCACAATGCAAAACCAGCCCCGATACTACTCCCAGATGAATCCGTCTGTTACTTCTCCTTCTTTAGATATTGCTTGTTCTCAACATCTCTGTCTCCTATTTGCAATCCAGTCCTTACATGACCACTAAATTGCTAGGTCCATCTTTTCTTTTCTTTACTTCCAAAGTAATTGCTTCCAATTTGCTAAGGACACTTCCATTGGCATTATAATTTTTACAAGGGAAATATTTTTAAATGTATGTATATACATGGTAAATAAATTAAATACCAGCTTCATTAAATGTTCTGCAAGGGGAAATGAATCTAATCAAACTCTTCTGCTGGGGCAAGGATATGGGTGTCTTGACCCTCTTAAGAACCACTGATTCACTTAACAAGTAAATATTGAGCACCCTAAGATGAGAAAAAAGTCACAATTTGACTAGAAACACAAATGGGTAAAGCAATACAGTTCAATATGACAAGAGTTATAATAGAATAAATGCAAATCCTATGTAAGGCCATATAGCACTGTGGCTAAGGCCATATAATAGAATATAATATTCTATTATAACAAGAGTTATAATAGAATAAATGCAAATCCTATGTAAGGCCATATAGCACTGTGGCTAAGGGAGTTGAACTGCCTGGCTAAACATTATATACCACTTTTAAACTGTATGCCCTTTGCCAAGTTATTTAATCCTTTTCTGCCACAGTTTCTTCATCTGTAAAATAAGAATGATACTTATGTTCTTTACCTTATAGGCTTGATGTAAAAAAAAAAAAATTTTAAACATGTGCCTGACTTGAAATTGTGCCTGGTACATAGAAAAGTGCTCGTCAAATATTAGTTACTATTTGGAGCACAGAGAAATGCGTAGTTAATTCTATCTTGGCTTGTCAGAGATTTTACCAATAAGGCACCAGTAGAACCATGTCTGGAACATTAAATCAAAGTATCCCTGACAAAGAAGATGGGAAAGGGCATTCATAGCATTTTTTTAAACATGTGCCTGACTTGAAATTGTGCCTGGTACATAGAAAAGTGCTCGTTAAATATTAGTTACTATTTGGAGCACAGAGAAATGCGTAGTTAATTCTATCTTGGCTTGTCAGAGATTTTACCAATAAGGCACCAGTAGAACTATGTCTGGAACATTAAATCAAAGTATCCCTGACAAAGAAGATGGGAAAGGGCATTCATAGCAGAATGAACCTTGGGGCAAAGAATGGTAGTTTAATCAGCAAAGCGTATTCAAAAAGTCAGAAGAATTAAAAAAAAAAAATCATGGTTCTCAGTTCCCCAATCTTACCTAAATTCTAACCATTTTTCTCAAACTTTTAACTTAGGAAAATGTGGCAGACAGTATTTTCCAGAGATAGCCATAACATCTACCATCCTACAAGGGTGATGCCTTAATGTTCTTCCCATCACATGATAGGATCTATATTTCCTTTCCCTTGAACCCGAATAGAACTTTGTTATAGCCACAACCAATAGAGTAGGACTATGGTGACCTCTAAGGACATATCATAAAAATGCCATGCACTCCCTCCTGCTGTCCTTGAACACTTGCTCTTGGAAGGCAGCCGCCATGCTGTAAGGAGTCCCAAATTAGTTCATGCAGAGAGACTACATAGAGAGGCCACATTTAGGTGCTTCAGTCAACAGCCTAGCTGAGGTTTCAGCCAGCATCCAGCACTATGTCTTAGTTGGTTCAGACTGCTAAAATAACATAAAAATGGTGAATACTCCATTTTTGTTGCTTATAACAAAATACCTGGAACTGGATGATTTGTAAGAAAATGGAATTTATTGCTTACAGTTTTGGAGGCTGGGAAGTCCAAAGTCCAGTGAACACATCTGGTGAGGGTCTTCCTTTGTGATGGCTTCAGTGACACATGTTATCACACTCAAGATGGTGGAAGCAGAAAGAGAGAGACTCTCACATACTCTCCTTTTAAAGCCCTCAGAACCACGCCCATGACCACCATTATTAATCCATTCACTAAGCATGGTCCTCAGAATCTAATCACCTCTTCAAGGTCCCACATTTCAATTACCATGATAGGATTTCCCACCCTCAACAGTTACAATGGGGATTAAGCTTCAATGACTTCAAACTTGGAGGACACAATTCAATCTATATCAAAGGGTATTTTATAAACACAGAATTTTTTATTTCTCATAGTTCTAGAGGTTGGGAAATCTACGATTAAGATGCTGCAGGTTTGGTGTCTGGTGAAGGCCCATTTCCCATAGACAGTGCCTTCTGGCTGTGTCCTCACATGATAGAAGGAACTAGCCAGCTCTCTGAGAACTCTTTTATAAAGGCACTAACCCCAATCATGAGAGCAAAGCCTCCCAAAGGCCCCATCTCTGAATACCATCACTTTGGGGGCTAGGATTTCGACACACAAATTTCGAGGAGCACAAACATAAAGACCACAGCATCAACCTCCAAAGATGTAAGTTGAGACACCTCCAGGTGATTCTGGCCTCCACCATCATGTCAGTCCCAGTCTTCAGACATCATGCAGCAGAGGCAAGCCACCCACCCTTGGCCATGTCCTAATTCCTGACCCACAAAATGAAATGGTTGTCTTCTTCCACTAAGTTTTGGGCAGGTCTGTTACTCTGTAATAGTAGCTAGGACAGGAGATGTTTCTTCTCTTTCCATGGGGACAGATGTTGTTTGCCATGACCCCATTCATGGTTACTACTCACATTCTGAGAAGTCGTTACTACCCAGAGCTGCTGGAGAAGCCAACAAGGGGTGGCATCATAGAAATCCCTGGAATGAGAGGCTTATCCAAGTTTTAACACCAGGAGAGCAAACCTACACTGAGGTAGGGAAAGGAGGAAAAGATGGGCTCACAGTCAATCCTCAGTGCCACCCTCTGCTTTCTTCTCTCTGTGTCCCACTGACTTACATTCATACTGCTTCTTCTAACATCTTACTATGAGAGATTTAATAATTATCCTTTCAACATGTTTTATTTTAAAAAAAATATTTCCAACATACCCCTTTTATAGAATGCGCTTCTACCTGGAAACACAGCACCTTGATGTTCTACCCAAGCATGCTCTAAAAGCCTCACCCTGGGGACAGAAGTGAGGAAAGCCACAGATACAACTGCTTGTTATGTGCCTGCTCCCACAGAGATCACAGAGCTGAGAGTAGGTGCTCAATAAATATATGTTAAGTGATCAAGTCACCGCTCTTTGAAAATTAATGTTCTCTTTCTGCCTCTTCTTACCCAGGCCTCCAATTGGCCCAGAACACAAGTTCCAGAGGAAGCACAGAGAAGCAAGAAAGACGATGGAGAGGTCAAAGCTTTCTTCAAGCCACAGCTTGGAGAACACCCCTCTCTGGTGTGATCTGATGCTTCCAGAGAAGACTTTGGTGTTAAGGGCTCAGCAATTGCGAGCAGGAATCTGGTTGGGCTTCAGAGGTCTTCTGGGAGACCCCTTTGTGCTCCAGCACAGCTGGAGCACAGCTGCCAGCCAGAGAGCTGATTTCCTGACAGAGCTTGGATGTGGAAATCCCTGCATTTCACAGCTGTGCCCACAAGCTGGCCTCAGCCAACCTTTTCCCCTTTTGCAGGAAAGCAGTTTGACTTCTGACAGAAACCTGCAGACTTGGCAAAGAAAAGAGCTTGTCTGTCTGGCTCCAGCATATAAACATTCCTTGGAGGACTCTGTGGGGTGTTTGCATAGGAGTTCTTGACTATCAGCCAGACCAACTGGTGGTAACTCAGAGCATGCCTCACAACCCTGAACCCCAGCTCTCTCACCACCACTATCATCATGAAAAGGCTCTGATAAGGAAACAGTGTTCTTTCTGTACGATTGCTCTCACAAACAGCCATCCTCTCTGCTCTCTAAGGACCTACATTATGCTCTTAACAAGTTCGTCATGTTGATTGACAAACTTCCATGCGCACAGCAAAGTATGAATGATTTTAATCAATATCTTTAATTTGTCCATTGAGAAACCGCATGAGTAATAAACAGCTTATCACTCATGTGGATGGGATGATCCTTTGAGAGGTAGGAAAAAAGGAAATACCGGCAATAACACATTAATTGTGCTATTCTTTCTGAACTCTAGTGAGGGGATAATCAAACCATTTGTCTTGATCTGTGTGTAAGAAGAACTGGTGGTTCTCATGTGATTGATTTAAAAGTAGAGTGACCAGCCACCCCAATTTGCTCAGGACTGTCCCCATGTTAGCACCAAAAGTTCCACATCTGAGGAAATCCCTGAGTCCCAGGCAAATCAAGACACTTGGTTACCCTATAACTCAGAAGACTCCCCTAACAGAAATAGTTCCCCTGCCAGCCTGTTAACAAAAAATGTCTAAAATTTCTGTCCTTTTCTATTAAAAGACAAAAATTCCTAAAATGAAAGCCATTAAAATTACTTATCAAATCAGCACATTTTGTCAACTCAACAAATATTTATTGAGCACCTAGTGCACAGGATGAAGTAGTGGCAATATGGTGATATATAAGCCACAGTGCCAGACATTGAAGAACTTACAGTCTAGTGGGCAAGAAAGACAAGTGAAGAGGCGTTGGCAGCAGAGTGTGATAGTTCCACACATTCATTATATACACAATAATGCTGGAGCGGGCGATATGGTGATATATAAGCCACAGTGCCAGACATTGAAGAACTTACAGTCTAGTGGGCAAGAAAGACAAGTGAATAGGCGTTGGCAGCAGAGTGTGATAGTTCCACACATTCATTATATACACAATAATGCTGGAGCAACACAGAAGGGCAACTACCTGGCCTTGGGGACAAGGCTGTTGCCTGGATGAGTTGGCATCCAAGTCCTGAAGGGAGCCAAAATTAATGAGGTGAAAGGCAGGGGTAAAGGAGAGACAGTACCTGGAGAAGGAACAGCAGAGACTATGGCCTCAAGGAAAAATAAAGATAGTTGTTTTTCCAGCATATGAATCACAAAGGAACAGGACAAAGGAAAGTCTAGATTTTTTGGCCTGGTATAGGACAAGGAAAGGACTAAATACTTCCCAGTTTTGCCTGGGGTAAGCCTTTTTGGTTATTGTTTAAATTATAAAAATGTTAAACACTTCATGAATATGATTCCTGGCAGGGAAAAAGTCAATTCTGGCCTTAGTGGAGGGAAGGGGGCGGGGAGAGAGAGAGAGAACACATTGGCCACTGTGCATCCAAACTTCTCAGTCTCTCTGTCCTGGTGCCTCAGGAAGGTAAATGCAGGCAGCAGCTCGTGCTTGCCCCCTCCTCTCATTCTTCCCTAACTACTTTCTTGGCATTTGGGAGCAGGCTCTGAGGTTAGGACTCAAGTGGGTTATGCCTCTGCAGAATGGATACAGAACTTGTTTGTTTTTTGTTTAGGGCCTTGCCATTTCCTGGGGATTTTTTTTTTTTCCACCAGGACTCACAATACTTTATAAGCATAATGATGTAATAAAAATCAATAATCAAAATTAGGACAGATACTTAAAATAGTAAATACTAAAAAGAAATCTTTGTTAATATTTTATTATTAAAAGGTACCCATTTTTTAAAAAAAGAATCAAATAGTGGAGAATATTAAAGTATTAAGTCTCTCTGCCCTCTGTCCCTCCTGAACCCAACTTCTCCAGAGGTGCCCACTGTTGAGAGTTCTCTATTTTTCTTTTCAGATATTTTCTATACATATACAAGCAAAGACAGATGGATAGTGGATGGATGGGTGATAGATGAATGAACAGATAGGTTTTTTTTTTTAATGCCAACCATATTGATAATGTTGTTATGTAATTTGCTTTTTTCCACTTAGCATATTCCTGACCTTTTCTGTAAATTAGATGCATCAGTCAGGTTTTGTGGCAGTATTTGCTGCTTTCTTTTTATTTTTGTAGTCAATGCTGCAACAGATGTTCCTAAAACACATATTTTTAAACACTTGTGGAAGCATATTTGTACAAGAAGAATTACTGGAACTAATAGTACGTATGAGCATTTTTTTCTTTTTTTANTACTTTATAAGCATAATGATGTAATAAAAATCAATAATCAAAATTAGGACAGATACTTAAAGTAAATACTAAAAAGAAATCTTGTTAATATTTTATTATTAAAAGGTACCCATTTTTTAAAAAAAGAATCAAATAGTGGAGAATATTAAAGTATTAAGTCTCTATGCCCTCTGTCCCTCCTGAACCCAACTTCTCCAGAGGTGCCCACTGTTGAGAATTCTCTATTTTTCTTTTCAGATATTTTCTATACATATACAAGCAAAGACAGATGGACAGTGGATGGATGGGTGATAGATGAATGAACAGATAGGCTTTTTGATAGATGAATGAACAGATAGGTTTTTTTTTTTAATGCCAACCATATTGATAATGTTGTTATGTAATTTGCTTTTTTCCACTTAGCATATTCCTGACCTTTTCTGTAAATTAGATGCATCAGTCAGGTTTTGTGGCAGTATTTGCTGCTTTCTTTTTATTTTTGTAGTCAATGCTGCAACAGGTGTTCCTAAAACACATATTTTTAAACACTTGTGGAAGCATATTTGTACAAGAAGAATTACTGGAACTAATAGTACGTATGAGCATTTTTTTCTTAGTCAGGTTTTGTGGCAGTATTTGCTGCTTTCTTTTTATTTTTGTAGTCAATGCTGCAACAGATGTTCCTAAAACACATATTTTTAAACACTTGTGGAAGCATATTTGTACAAGAAGAATTACTGGAACTAATAGTACGTATGAGCATTTTTTCTTTTTTTAGATATTACTAAACTGCTCTCCAAAAATATGGTGTCAATTTATATTATCCTAAGATATGTGAGAGTACATTTCCACAAATTTTCCCTGAACTTTTTGTATTACTGAACCTTTAATTTGAAAGTTAAAATATTGATGCTTTAAATTGCATTTTCTTTGTTAATGATGCAGTATTTTCAAGTGTCCTAAATTTGGAGATAATTCTGTCAGAGCTCCAGAATTCAGATTAGCCCAGATCTCTTAGAAAATACCTTAACTATATGATCCAGCGATCCCACTACTGGGTATATATGCAAAGGAAATGAAATCAATATGTCAAAGTGATATCTGCACTCCCATGTTTATTGCAGCACTATTCACAATAGAAAATACTTGGAATCATCCTAAATGCCCCCAAATGAATCAATGGATAAAGAAAATATGGTATTTCTACACAATGCAATACTATTCAGCCATTAAAAAGAATAATATTTTGTCATGTAAGACAAAATGGATGAACCAGAAAGACATTATGTTAAGTGAAACAAGCCAAACACAGAAAGACAAATATTGCGTGGTCTCACTCATATGTGAGAGTAGAATAGTGGTTACCAGAATTTCGGGAGGGCGTGGGGTAGAAGAGGAGGAGAGGTTGGTCAGTGGGTACAAAGTTACAATTAGATAAGAGGAGTAAGTTCTGGTGTTCTACTTAGCACGGGAGGGTAACTATGTTAATAGGAAGGTATTATATATTACCAAATAGCTAGAAGAGAGGTTTTTAATGCTCTTACCACAAAGAAATGATAAATACATGAGGTGATGAATATGCTGACTACCCTGATTTCATCATTATTCAATGTATACATGTATCAAAACATCAAACTGGACCCCCTAAATATATATACTTATAATGTGTCAATTAAAAAATAATAAAATAATAAAAATTTTAAAAAGAAAATACCTTAACTATATCAACACCAACTCAACTCTCACGCAACCTATGATAGGTTTTTCTATACCATTGGTTTTATTCTGAAGGGAAACGGTGAGTCAGCTTGTTCTAAAACAGCGATGTTGTAAAAAGTTTCAACTGGAGAACCAAGTCCTATAACTTGATTATGGCTACATTTACTGCCATGATGAGAAAGACTGTGAAACTGAGAATAGGCTCAGCAGGGAAGTGATCCGTTAGTGATGTCTGCCATGAACTTGGGAATGGCAACACATATAGTATTTATTTTCCTCCCCTACTCTTAAAGATGCTAGAACTCTGCCAGCATTGTAATCTTCTCCTCTACCATTTAATTAGTCTCAAGTCACAGAAGATAAGTATTGAGCAAATACTTAGTAAAAAGATGACTTGGGCTTTTTCTTATGCCTGCAGTACCTGTCTGTATCACATGAAGCCATTATTAAAAAGGTCACAAAAATGGCCCAGTAAGCATTAGGGTATTGTTTTGGTGTGGGCTTTGTTTGGCCTTTTTGTCTTGCTGAGTTAAGTGGCTTAGGCTTTTACAGATACTTTTACCATTAGAGTAATATTATTTTGATAACCCACTTCCTGGTGATGTTTGAAAGATGGTTAATTATTGTGGGGGGGTTAAATACAGTGTCAAAGTAAATCATAACAGGATTCTTTGGTCAAGCTCAAGGTTAAAGGAAACCACATTTCCCAACAACAGAGCAACATAATCATCTTTTTCCCACAGATAACTATAGTCTTCCTGTCAGCCTACAGGAATCCCATTCCCTTTCCCCCAGTGTAACCGGACTCCCTGCCACAGAGGAACAACACTCTCCTCCTTAGCTTTGCCACAGGTAATCAGTCTTGGCTACACCAGCTGATCCCCAAGTGCTGCAGTAACCACAGAAACCACACAGAGCTTGGACTGAGCGCGTGGTTGTGGAAACAGTCATCATTTTTAACACCGAGAGATGAAGTCACTCAATCTTTTCTCTGATGAAAATAAATACTGAAATACAACATTGGAAACAAATGCTGTCCCAATGGAGAAACATGTGCTATAAAAACAAAACTCCATTCTAGATTCCCAACTAAGGAAAGGGAAGACCAACAGGACAAATTTCCTGAGAATCTGTTGAAAACTGGGGTGCTCCAGTCTCAGAGAAGGTAAGGGGCAGGTGACACTGAAGGGGTAAAGGAGATTGTCATCTGCAGGAAAATCAAGCATATTTTCCAGGAAGAGAGAAAGATGGAAACAACTCAGTTGCAAAAGTGTGGGAACTCCAAAGGAAAAGAAATAATGACTCAAAAGCACTGAAAAATAACTAAGCAAAGAAAATCTTGGCTTTAAAGTAGCAATTTTTTATTTTCTGGCAACTGAACAGTAATCCTTTAAGGAAAATAGCAAGAGCCCCTTCCCAATAGACTTTTAAGCTTCAGCTGTAAAAAAGGCTATTCTTGGCTCACCGACTCCTCTGATTTATTCTCACCTTGAGGCAGCTCTGTAACCTTGCCTTCTACCTCAGCTTCCCAGTCAGCCAAGTGGGACATTCTACTTGCAATCTGCTTCATTTGCTAGGATGTCATGAAGATTAATTAACAACATTAATACACTAAATGTTCTTTGGGATGGTCATAGAGAAAATGTGATTATGATCATTATTGCTATGGATTACTAAGTAGAATATTGTCAGAACTATTCAAAATGAGATGGTTGCAAGGATTATGATTGGAAATAGAAAAACAGGCCAAGTGGTGATCTTTGAATGGTTTCAAATGCCCCTGGCCCCCAAATACTTCTATATTCTTGCCCAGGCACTTAAAATTTCGACAATTATGCTAATATAGTAGGAAGTGCATTGGACGTGAAGCCAGAAAGCCTGCATTCCATCCCATCTTTGCCGCTTACTGGCTGTGTTATTTTGTGCAGCCTACTTGTTTCACACCTCAGTTTCTTCAACTGTAAAGTAGGCATACTGACACACCTCCAATGTCTATATGCCTCAGTGTCCCTGACAAATCTAAATGAAAAATGAATATTTCTGAAAATTGTGCTGACAATACAGAGATAAAATATTATCATCTCTGACAAAAAATGCTCTAGCCATTATAGGCTATTTATCCCTTACTGCAAGTTAGCTTATAAGACACAATCCACCATCATAAGTACGTCTAAGACACACTACCTTTGACTATGAACAGGGGTTAGAAAGGGTGATATGGTTGTAAAGCTGAGAGCTTCGATTAGCCAGAAATCTATCTGGGGTGCTGAGTACCACCAAATAAAAACTGTATCATTTGCTCTTTCCCATTGTGAGGCCTCCCTAAGGGAAATGGAAGGCAAACATGTAGTGCCTTCCAATCTTTGTATCTTAAAATGTTAGGCCTGGAAGGGAATTAGAGATCATTCTAGTTCAATTCCTTTAATTTAAAAAATAGAAAAAAAAATGTTTCAGCCTTACACTGAAAACCTCTTTCTTCCTGATGCTTAGACTAGGGTTATTTCCATTGCACATGATCTCCAACATGCAACTAGTTATTAAGTGCCGTGGGTGCAGTTGCATGGAATTATTACTCATACCCACATCTTCCATTCCAATCCCACTGCCCCAATCCAGGTTCAAACCCCCAAAATTATAGGTTTGGACTTGTACAACAACTTCATATTCTATCTTCCTCTAATTTCTTTTCTGACCCCCAATCTTCTCTAAACATTGCTCCAGATTAACCTTCTAAAAATGTCCACGAAGTAACACCTCCTCTGCTCAAAAACCCATTTGTGGCTATTGTGTACAGAAGAGTGACAACAGTATCTGCCTACCCTATCTGAGTTACAGAATACTCTGTTCCTAAGGGGGTGACACCATGTGCCATCTCCCCCAGTGCTTAAGTCCTAGAAAGGGATTGACAAAAATGATAAATGCACCACTTCTCTGGGTTTGCTGTTCATCTTAAAAAGAAATCCAATTACAGTTTGCAATTGCATTTTGGGGAAACATAATGAGCTCTCTTTGGAGTTGCCTTATTCACATCAAATTACTTCTTGGTAATTTAAAGTACATTACATTTCCCAGATACCTCTCAATGCGCCCACAGTATTTGGGACCCTGTGTAACTATTGCACAAATATTAACCAGTCAACACTGGATAAGTTCATAACCAAAGGACCATTATGCGGTCACCCACAGACAAGTCACTCTTCATTTTCCTCATGCTGGAGGTCAAAGGTCATGTGACTCAGGAGCAAGTTACCTCTTAGGGGCTGAGAGTTAGGGAGAGCATTTATTAAAAAAATAGGTTACTGCAGAGGGTCTAAACACTTATGTATGAATGATCACCATTATCAGTCAATGAAATATCTTGGTCAATTACTCTCATATTGACATAAATAACACAAGGACCATCTGATGACTAACAAAAATGACAAACCCTGAAACACCAACTAAAACTCTAAGGTATGACATTTTCTAAAGCATTTTTATTACCAACAAAAAAAAAGAAAGAAAGAAAAAAGTGGCAGAGGGAAAACAGTGTGTGATCAGAATTTGTGACAGTAAGAGAGAAGAAATAGAACTGAAACTTTATAATGGCATATTGTCCCCTGATTTCTCCAAGAAAGTTCAGCATATAAAACGCCAATAGATCTGAGTATCATTAAAATTTTCTCCACTAATTTTGACAGGCCAGAAAGGTCATCTAAGAGTTTTAAAAGTGCAGCTTGACCTGATTTTTCTGCAATATTATTGGGCCAAGAATCTCAAAAATGTATGATTCTCCCCTTCCATACAATGAGAACAAGGGCCCTCTAGAGCTTTTGCTCTTGACATTTTTCCCTTCACTTGCAAGATTGTGTGCCATTGGACTATATCAACTCTCACATTTATCTTCCGATGACTCCTTTGCTAGTTTTAAGCAAGAGTCTAGGGTTTGAAAGATCTTTGAAAAACAGAGTCAACTTCCTTCCAAATGCTAGAACCACATATATATCATTTCTGATAGAAAATTACCAAACAATGCTTTAACATTTTCAATGAAGAGCAATATCTATTGTTGGACAATGATCTTTTGGGGCAAAAGATCCATCCGATTCCAAATTAAATTTGTGCTCTTTTCTATCCACAGAAAGGAAAGCAATTTGTAGTACAAAAACTTGGTAAGCCACAATTAGATGACTCCCAGAAACAGAAAAATAGATTTCTTTTTGAGAGTCAGAATGCAAAATAAGAACTATGAGAGAGAACACATATATAGAGACCCTTGAGGGAGACGGGATGGTTTCCAAGCCAACAGAACTTTACAGAACCTGTTTGAATACATTATCAAAGTTTTGAGACTATCTCAGTCTTGGGATTGCGGAGGTAGAAAGGGGGAAAGTTGGTCAATTACGAAAACAAACAAAAAAGGAAGTCATCATGGCCAATATTGGCAGTGCTCAGCCAAACACTGTCCGAGGAGAGGAGAGCTTTGGCAACTAGATTTAAAGTATTATAGTCTGTAGGGTAATATAACTCCAATTTGGAGCTGAATAGAGACAGTATATACCAAGTAGATCTTTATTTTAATTTTTTTATGATGAAATAGTGGCCCAAATTTAACATAGCTTGGAGGCATATGATTAGCTATATTCCCCAGTTCCCTTAGCCAGGACCACCACTCAGACCCATCTCCACCTCATTTTGACTAGCTAATGATTTTTTTTTACTCTCAGATCTTAGGTTAGAAGTCATTTCCTACTGCAAGGCCTTCTCCAACACACCTAATCTAGGTTTGATGATTTTCCTATATGGTTGCATAGCATCTTGCACTTCCTTTATCATAGCCCTTCTTATCCAGTATATCATTATCTGCTCCTCAGTATTTAAATATCTCCTTAAAGATTCCTAATACCAGGGGCTAGATCTTTCTTTTTCTCTTACAGCCTCAGAACCCAGCATGGTGTCTGGCATATTGTACACGCTCAATAAGAAACAATTGTTGAAATGTTTGTAGAAGCCAGACTCTCCTCTGCAGTGAAGCCCCTTCCAGTGAAGCCTTCACCACTTCCAGAGGCCAGGGCAGTTCTAATCTGGTTGTCTTCCTGTTAAGTGACCCCATTATAGACTTCCATGAGGATGGTACATAGGCATTGCCCTGGCACCTGGTGCCCAACCTATAGTGGGGTATTTATACCTTTTGGACTTGTTGAATCTTTTCTTTCTGAAATCTGGATGTATTTTTTTACTTTGTTTTCTATTTGCTCTTGTGTGCTTTATCAGGTGTAGCAGGAAGGGTGCTAGCACTGTAACCTTAAATTTAAAAAAAAAAAGAAAGAAAGAAAAATTGTTGAGTTAATAAGCGCTCATATAGTCTGAGTACAGGAAGAGAATGTGTTGATGACCAGGCCAATGTTAATCATCCTGGTTGTGGATCATCTCAGATTTCAGAGTATTTAGTAGGTGTGAGTCATTTTCTTAGGTGTGGTCATCCTTTGATCACTGACTAGAGCAAGACTCTCCTTGGCCTTTTACGCAGATCAGATTGGATCATCTCAGATTTCAGAGTATTTAGTAGGTGTGAGTCATTTTCTTAGGTGTGGTCATCCATTGGTCACTGACTAGAGCAAGACTCTCCTTGGCCTTTTACGCAGATCAGATACAACTGGCCTCTCTCCAGATGGTGCCATTTTTATATATCATATCTCCTTCTAATTTGCTTAATTGACTCTTACATATACGAGATTCATATTTATCACTTTCAGCTCTATAATTTCCATGATAAACAACTTGATTTTTCTAAATTATATTTGTAAGCTTTATAGAGAGAATTTCCTGGGGGGAATGAGCATTTGAAGTTATTAGTCAATCTGACTATCAAAATTATGAATATCAAAGAAACTATTTTAGAGACGTTTGAAATTCATGTTGAAGACTTAACTGCATTTGTTATTTATGTAACCCGTCAGAGAACAAGATGAATGAAAGAGCTGGAAAACACTCTCCCACATGACCCTATAGGAGAGGATGATAGATTTTGAAGTGGGATGGTAGAAAGAACACAATCAGAAATCCATACAGCAGTGTTCACTGGTAAGGAATAAAGAAACAAATGGTAAGAATCAGGAGAGCAGAAGAATGTGACACTTGGGAAAAGATGGGTGAAGAGAGCACAGCAGAGTTTCCTCTTGCAAATGAATTTCAAATTCCTGATGAAGTAGACCCACCCTACACCGATGGCAAAATTTAAAGGTTCATCCTTTTGGGAAGAACACTGCTAGTGCCTCAGAAAGAAAGAGACTCATCAAGGTGGTTGGCAAGGCCTTTTTATGGGGCTCAGACCTGACCGTGCAATTGGGTACGTTTGTGGTCTTGAAACATAAATATATCCAACATGTGGCAGAGAGTCTGACAAGGTTCATCGATCCCACAAATTGCTACCCACTTTTCATGATTTACTATGGAAAAATGACAAAGTCAGAGGAAAAACTGAAATGAGTCTCTAAAAATTCTACAGTTCTGGGTAGAAATCTAAAGGCTAGAAAATTCC
>NW_007727039.1:60666-62330 GCF_000696425.1 Galeopterus variegatus
TTAAAACCCACTTTATTCATTTAATAAGCTTTAATCAACAATACAAAGAATTGCATTCCACAATGCTGGAGAGACTCACAGGTGTAATCTCAGAGCTACCATTGTTATCATTCAAGGAATCATGAAAAATGGAAGCCGTTTCTAAAGTTCAAAGATAGGAAAATGTTATTCCGAGTTTTATACGGTAGAAAAGGTGGATATTGAAAATAACAAACAGATAAACTTGATGCCAATTTATTACCAAATTAACAATTGTCTGCTTCTTGGGCATTTAGAAAAGGTGGTAGTAATTATGAAGAACCATCAGTAAGATCCCCAAGTGATTCTAGAATTAACTTGAAAGAATATGAGTATTATTATTAATGAATATTAATGAAACCATGAAGGCAAATTAAACTTATGAGATGTTTGAAAACATTTTCATCAATAATAGCAAAATTCATATTTCAAATATTTCAAAATTAAAGTCAATCCATGAAAAACTATCATTTAATATATGATTTTAAAATACTATAAAAAATGGAAGAAGAAAACATCATATCCAATATGAAGTTAAAATACAGTATGAAGGGAAAAAAACATGTTCCAGTAAATTCAAAGAACCTTAAGTGTTCTAATTTAATCAAATAAATCTGGAAGACATAGATTAAACACTTATACCATTAAAAAGAGATGGTCCCTTTAGAGGGTTTAAAGCAATCAAATATATTTTTATATAATATTTACTAAGCAACGACCTCGTGGCAGGCACCTTCCTAGGTACAGGGGAGTCAGAGGTAAACAGGACAGCCAAGGTTCCTGCTGTCAAAGAGCTTATGTATTAGGGAGAGGAGACAGGCAGTAAGCAGGCAAACAGTTATGGGAAAAAAATAATTTTGAAGAATGAAAATGTGGTAGAGAAGTCATTAAAAACGTACATAAGATGGAAAAGAAATATAACTGAATAAGAAAATATTTGCAACAAAAATGATAGAAAAGAACAATCCCTTAATGTTTTTAGAATGCATACCTATATTTTTAGAAACTACCCATAGGGTTCTACTAGCTAAATGATCAAGTCTCTGACGAAATTTACACAAGAGAAAATACAAATAGGAAACAAATGTCTGGGAAAATGTTCAAACTAACTTGTAATCAAGAAATGCAAATTTAAGCAACTTTTTAACATCTGCTAAGATTTAAAAAACAAAAAGTTTGAAAAAATAAAAAGCAGACTTACAGGAAGAATGACAACATAAACACAGTCTCCTCTCCCCTCCAGGAAAATGACTGAAATTACCCAAGAGGAGGGAGCTGGGGTGGGGTTAGAAGCACCAGCAGTGACCCAGGGAATGATGCCAACCACATATGAACCACGAAGTGGGCAATTTCTGCCAGTTTCAGTATCAACTGTGAAAAGAAATAACTACCTTTCCTCAATGGCAGTTGTGGGAAGGAAGAGAGGGAAATTATGGCAAAGCTCATGAGCAGGTCAAGAGCACATGGAAAGTGTCCACACTTGGAGTCCATTTCCCTATAGCTGGGAACAACCAAAGCCCCTTTGGCAAGAAAAGGAAGAGAAAGCATCGGGCCACTCCTAGCCATTTTTCTCCTATTTGACAACTTGATAGTGGCATTAGTTGGTTGAATATGGGCATAAGGGCTTGGGCGGGGGTCGGGGGGGG
>NW_007727039.1:62535-64199 GCF_000696425.1 Galeopterus variegatus
TCCTATTTGACAACTTGATAGTGGCATTAGTTGGTTGAATATGGGCATAAGGGCTTGGGCGGGGGTCGGGGGGGGATATCTGTAAGGTCTATAAGCAAAGGCATCCTGTGGGAGAGATGGAGATTAATCAAATATAAATAACAGAAGGAAAGACAGATGTTTGGGAGAATACATTTATAGCCACATCAAGCAGAAAGCCCAGAGGCCAAAGGGTTTTTCTCTTAACTGAATTATTTCTGAGAGTATTCCTTTGCCTTAAACGTGAGGCTCAATACAGAACTGGAAAGACCCTCCCCATGGGATTGGATACTCCCCCACCTCAGTAAAGTCATTACTTCTGCAGTAGTTTCAACATAGAAAAATTATGCAAAGTACCCAGATTGTTAATGCTCACAGCTCAAGGAGTCTTTCTATCTTCTTTTAGGTTGATAAAGACTTCTTTGTTTATATGATGTTGCCTCATCCAGCCCCTGACTTACCTTTTGTGGGGAGGAGCCCAGCAACACCCAAATAACCACAGAAGGAAGCTTACCTATCTGTTTTACCGATTAGGGACAAGAAGCGAGTCTGCAACTTACCACATTCAAAGATGAGTAAGGTGAAAACCAGCAGTATGGATCTAGCAGACAACACAAAGTGATAGGGAGAGCATTTAAGCACGCAAGGTCTAGAATCAGAATCCCAGCTCTACCATTTACTAGTCATGCAACCTTGGGCAAGATGATTAACCTTTCTATGCCTCATTTATAAAATGAGGGTAATCATCCTGAAGATTGAATGAGATAAGCATGTAAAATACCAAAATGTTCAACACATGGTAAATGTGAGGTACTGCTATCATCACCTTTATTTCATTAAGCCTAAGCAAAAATTTTGCAACTAATAAAAGACAAATAAACTTTGGATGCATCATTAATGTTCTTTACTAAATATTTCTGGCTGTTCTCCCAGGCACATGTACTTCCCACCTCCTTTAGAGTTTGGAAGGATGGTGAGACTTGCTCTGATCATTAAAATGTGACTGGAAGTCTTGTGTAGCACTTCTGGGAGGCAACTATAAGAGTTAGCGAGTGAATTTGCCAAGCTATTTCTCCCTCTATCACAGCTACCCTCCAGAGGTGGCTACTCCATCAGCTTGTACCCTGGAATGAAGACAACTTGAGGCGGAGCCCAAATCAATGGCTATAACATGAGTGAGAAATAAAACCTTGTTGTACCAATCCACTAAAAGTTGAGGTTATTTGTTGCTTATACACAAAGTAGTTTATACTGACTGATACAGAATTAAAAAGTAAAAGAGGAAAATGTTTTTAAAAACTTAATTCCAGCAAAGAGTGATCAGTTTTAGACAAAAAATTACTTTATATGCCTAGAGACAGTAAAGATAAAATAGGCCTACTAAACAACAGTTAAAACATGAGATGTCAAAGCATCCAAATGAGATTAACAGTGAGGCAGCAAAATCAAAGAAAGAAAATGAAGAAACAATTGTAGCAAAAGCTAGGTCAAAACCAAAACTATCACGTACCACTGTGTTGGAGTTAAGCCCTACCTCGAGGATTGGAAAATAATCACAGATGTGCCCAAAGATTGCTACAAAAATGTTCTTTGAAGAAAAGAAAAGAAAACCTAAGGAAAAACTAATATCTGAGAATAGGAAATTT
>NW_007727039.1:64432-65025 GCF_000696425.1 Galeopterus variegatus
GTTCTTTGAAGAAAAGAAAAGAAAACCTAAGGAAAAACTAATATCTGAGAATAGGAAATTTTCTTTAAAAAACCTATGCAAACCTTTGTAATTTTTTTATGACAATGCTGTCCACCAGATCTCTCAGCACTAATGGAAATGTTCTATATCCATGTTGTACAATACAGTAGCCACTAGACAGATGTGACCGTGGAGTACTTGAAATGTGATTGATTTGACTGAGGAAATTGAATTTTTAATGTTATTTAATTTGATTAATTTTAATTAATTTTAATTTGATTTAAATAGCTACACTGGCTGGTGGCTTCCAAATTGAACAGCTCATATTTAAAATAATACCATGGATCTGTATTTGTTGACATTAAAAATGTTCATAATTTATTGCCAAGGTAAGTTATGTAGAGAGCATCTATAATTAATGTATTTGAATGTGTGCATGAGTGTGTGTGTGCACACATGTGTAACTGAGGACTACACACCAAAATGTCATCATTGGGTACTGGATAGTGGCTATATGGATGAATTTTACTTTGTTCTTTAAAACTTTCTATAATGTCTAAGGTTTTCAAGTGAGACTGTAATATTTTTATGTA
>NW_007727039.1:65569-91342 GCF_000696425.1 Galeopterus variegatus
CTTTGTAGAAGAATTAGTGCATCAAAAAGATAAGAAGCATTACCCACTACCATAATTCCCTGGTTCTCAGTGACAACACAACTGAGGTTTACCAGGTGTTTATATCACAGTCTGATGCAGGTGGGGCAGCTGTCCTGGATGGCTGTCTTCTGAGTGCTAGTAACTCTTTTCATCACTCAGCCTCCACGTTCACTGCAGAATGGGAGAGAGAGAACCAAGGATCATGCAGGGAGTTTGATGGCCAGATTTAGAAGTGGCTTACATCAATTCTGTCCACATTCAGAGAATAGAATCCAGTCATGTGGCCCAACTGCAAGGGACACTGGGAAATGCAATCTTCCTCTATCCCCAAGAAGAATGACATCAGGGAGCATCTAGCCAGTCTCTGCTGAATGTTCCGTGCCAAACCAAATTCATTTGTTCTCGTGATAAATTCAGTAAGGAAGTCTATTACGTTGATGGATGATGCTATTGGAGTGCCAAATACTATATTTTGGAATTAAAAAAAAAATACAAGTGGCCAACAGGTATGTGACAGCATGCTCAACATCACTAATCATCAGGGAAATGAAAATCAAAATCACAATGAGATATCACTTCACACTTATTAGGATGGTCACAATTTGAAAAACAAAAGAAAAGTGTTGGTGAGAAGGTAAAGAAATTGGAACTCTTGTACACTGTTCGTGGCCATGTAAAATGTTGCTGCCATAATTAATAACAGTATGGAGGTGTCTCAAAAAATTAAAAATAGAACTACTATGTGATCCAGAAGTTCTACTTCTGAGGATTTATCCAAAAGAATTGAAATCAGGATCTCAAAGAGATACCTGCACTCCCATGTTCATTGCACCATTGTTCACAATTGCCAAGTTGTGAAAACAACCTAATTGTCCATCAAATTGATGAATGGATAAAGAAATTATGTTTTATATATATATATAAACCATGAAATACTATTCAGCATTTCAAAAAAAAAGGAAATCCTGTCATTAGTGACAACATGGATGAACCTTGAGGACATTATGCTAAGTGAAATAAGCTAGTCACAGAAGGACAAACTGCATGATTCTAGTTGCATGAAGTACCTAAAATAGTAAAACTCATAGAAGCAGAAAGTAGAATGTTGGATTCCAGGAGACTGGAGAAGGAGGGAAATGGGGAGTTGTTGTCCAATGGGTATAAAGTCTTAATTATGCTAGATGAAAAAGTTCTAGAGAGCTGTTTTACAGCACTGTGCTTATAGTTAATGATATTGTCCTTTACACATAAAAGATTGTTGAAAGGGTAGATCTCATGTAGTTCTTAACATAACAAAATAAATTTGTATCTAAAAATCCCCTCACATCAATTTCATTCAGCATTATACGGGAAGTCACATCTAGTGCAATGCGACACTAAAAAATACTGAAAATCACAAGAAAAATGTAATAATTGCCCATGTTCCTACCATCTACAATAGACTGTTTTTAACATTTTGTTATGTAACATTTTTATTACGATACCATATTACTTTGTACATACCACTCTGAACATTGCTTTTGTCATCAGTATGTTAGAAGAACAGTGTTTATACTTAGCATTCTAGCTTATTTCTTTTAATTGCAGTTATGAGATTTATTGTATGAATATACCACATGTTATTTATCTATTTACCTATTACTGGATATTGTGGTTATTCCCATTTTAAAAATTATGCAAGGGATGTCCTTCAGTATGTCTCCTTATGCAGATGTGAGAGGATATATGCCTAGAAGGGAAATTGCAAAGTCAAAAACACTGTTTCTCTTCAACATTTTAAACATGCATAACTTGTTTACATGGAGATATATCAAATTTGTAGATGAAATAAACTCCAAAGAAAGAGATGATAGGATGGATGACAAAAATCAATGTTCAAACTTCTCATAAGTCAGAATATTGGGCCACAACTAAGATTAAATTTAAGAAAGATAAAGGTAATATTTTACATTTAGGGCTGGCTGGTTAGCTCAGTCGGTTAGAGCGTGATGCTGATAACACCAAGATGTGGGGTTCGACCCCTGTTACCAGCCAGCAGCCCCCCAAAAAAGTCTTATATTTAGTTCAAAGAATTGAGTGCCTTTTGCAAAAATGCAGAAATATAACCTAACAGCAATTTATTTGAAAAATATCCAGGGATGTTAATTAGCTCCTACTTTGCTGCAAGCCAATAGTATGATACTGTTTAGACCCCCCAAAAGTATATTTATACAGCTATATTAATAGAAGAAAAGTCTCAAGTGTAACCTTAATTTCACTCTACTAAGTCAAAACACTATGGCATTTCAGATGAAACCAACTCATATTAACATAAGCAAAAACAAGAAAGCAATCACTTTTACACGGCAGAGAGGATGGGGTTGGATTAAGGCTGACGGAACTAAAACCAGAACCTCAAATGCTGCTATGATTCCCTTTCTCTGTCTCACCATCTCTCATCAATGCATCTCACTGCCTGCTGGGTTTATTCTCTAAGCCACGAACTGTACAAGGCTGGCCATGGCCATAAGCAAATCTAGTTGATCCTCATCTGCAGCTTCAGTTTGGGAATTCCCAGAGGAGGTTTCTGCTTGGCCCAACATGGGTCTTGTGTCCACTCCTTAGAATTAATGGTTAGAGCAGAAGAAGAACAATTTCTGGATAGACTTAGGTGGATTGTTACTGACCAGAAACCCATCCCCATCTGTAACTTCCAAAGTTATTGTCCTTCACCTTGGAATTGCTGGGCATATAGTTATCTGCAAGCATTTTTAGTCACTTTATTTGCTTCTCTTAGAATGCTCTTCTGATTCTGTTAGTCTTGCTTAGGCTGTGTGGTCAATGTCACATAGACAGTGAGTCCCAGATACATGAGACAAGTAAACCAAAATACATAATATTTTAATAACTATGTGATTTTTCCCCCCATTGGTTTTATGTTTTTAAGATTGACAAAAATAGAATAGTTTACTTAATAGTTAAAGGAGAGGCTTTTGAATGATCACACCACAAGAAATGATAAGTGCATGAGGTAACAGATATACTAACTACCCTGACCTGACCATTATACAACACATATATGTATCAAAACATCAGACTGTACCCCATAAATATTTACAATTACAATGTGGCAATTAGGATAAATAAATACATTTCTAAAAATAGAATAGTTACTTATTTATCACAGCAGGTGTCAAGAGAGTACTCCCATCAGCTTAATAGAACCCTTACAAATGGTTGCAGCAAGTATAAACAGAATACCTGCTTGACCTATATGCCTGGATCATTATAATTACCAAACCTTACATGTATTGAGCTCTGACTGTGTGCAACCCCATAGGTGTGGGTCCATACTAAAGGATTTAAAACCTCACAGTGCCAACCAAACTACAAACAACCAGGGAAGATGGATCACATTCCAGAAAAAGACATAATCAGCTACCAGTTTCTGAATAGTAGTCCCTGATCACCGTTACATCTTAAGAGGGGGCCTCAGTAGTATCCAGACAAGAATAGATGTTTGGAAAAGTGAGATTTCCAATAGGCCATAAAGGAGTAAAAGCAATTTGGTTAAAAAGAGAGAAAGAAAGAGAGCTAGGACACAGATCCACATTTAGAGTATTTTGCTGGACAGTCTACATCAGGGGTCTAAAACCCAACCCAAGAGCAGAATCACTTGGAAATCTAAAAAAATAAGGATGCTGGGTTTCAACTCCAAAGACTCTCATGCAGTTCATCTAAATGGAGTTCTATGATTTATACTTTTAATAATAATAATAACTGATAATATGTGGCATTTATTATGTGACAGACCCTTCTTCTAAGTATTTTATGTATAATATTAACTCTCTAAATCCTCATTTTAACCATAAGAATTAAGAACTAATGTTATTATCCTTAACAATGTAGAAACACAAACCCAGAGAGGCTAAGTAAATTGACTAAGGCCGGGCAGACTTGGGATTTGAACCCAGGCAGTCAGACTTCAGAGTCTGTTAAGCACTTTGTTTTACAGATTCTCAAAAAAAAAAAAAAAAAAAAGATAACTATGATCTCACTAGGAAATTAATTAATCCAGTGTTGGACCAGCATGTAGAAACCACTGCACTATAAAATAATTTTTAAAAATTATCATGTACTGTCCTCTACTTAAGGGTAGGAACTCTGTATCATTCCGTCCCTGGCACATAGTACATACAGAATGTTGCTGAATATATTCCAGGCAGAAGGAGTCCTTAGAAGTAAGGGCCTGCCACAACAGAAAGAAAATAGGGCAAACTGAGTGACCCATACCGTGTTTCTTGTCCCCATTAAAGGAAAGTGCCATGAATCAGAGAGTAAGATATGCATCATTCTGAACCTACCCTCAATGCCATGCCTAGACCCTTAAATTTGTGCTTACTTATGCCCACATACTACCTTAATTATTTGGAAAAACAAGACTCTCAGCTCTTCTCTTTTAGTTCATCCTTTTCTATAGTTCCATCTTTTTTTAGAAACTTCATGGAGTATCAAGAGGATGTGAAATTCCAAGCAGTTGCTCACCCTGCTTGTTTACAGTGCAGGTAAATTATTTGCATGTAATATATACTTATTGGATGGATGGGTAGATGGATGGAAGAACGGACAAAAAAGATGGGTAGATGTCTAACAGTAAACTATTGTCCATGTCTCCTATGGATTTGGCAGAATTAACTCTTCTACTGTGACATGAAATATGGTGTTACAATAAAGTACACAGTCCTTGGCACAGGAAGCTTGGGCTCAATCCTGCCTCTACCACTCACTAGCTGTAAGACCCTGAGCAAGTGACTTATCCTCTCTAAACTTCAGTTTATTCTTTTTTAAACTAGAAATAATAATAGCACTTAAACTGGGGTTTTAATAACAGCACCTACCTCCAGAGGTGTTGTGAGATAATGTACATGTTAAGCAAAATGTTCAACACATAAAATATGCTCAATTAATGACAAGTATTTCATTCATAAGAAATGATATCAAATTAGAAATTGCCTTCTAATATCTTGCTGGGTAAAACTCTGCAGGTATTTCTTCTGAAAGGCAAGACTTTTTGGAACATGAGAAGCAAATGGCAGGTTTTTTTCAGATTGGCATGGAAGGAAGGAAGGAAGGGAGAGAGGGAGGGAGGGGAAGGAAGAAAAGAGACAGAGAGAGAGAGAAGAAAGAAAAGATGGAAAGAAGAGGGAAAGAGGAAAGAAATATAAAAAGATGACCTCTCCTCTTCTTAAAACCACACCAACATATCCTTATACTCATGTAACTCAAAGATTTAATTACCAGGGATGAAATTATCCCAATTATAATTCTCAGCCAGGAAAGGAAACATGGTCAATTTCTGAGAAAATGGTTTGACTCTCTGGAAAATCTCAAGGGTTTAAATAATCCATGTTCAGAAAAAAAAAAAAAAATTAAAGGTTGTGAGCTAAGGTCACCCCAACCAAAGATCTTAGTTAATACAATACATCTTCAGAGCTTGCTTTGTTTCTGGACCTGCATAGTATTTATTTATTTATTTAAGTATTTATTTCAGTGCATCAGAATCAACATAGCACTTTGGAGTTAGACAAACCTTAATTTGAATTCCAGCTCCCCCATTTAATAGTTGCATGGCCTTGGAGAAATTGCTAACAACTGTATACCTCAGTCTCTTCGTGGAGATAATGTCACCTTCGGCATCCACTTGTCAGTCTGATTCAACAAGGTCATACTCAGTCCAAGACCCGGCATGTAGTAAGCATTCAGTAAATATTGGCTATATTTATATCTCATTGATATTATTGTTTCCATAATATATCTTGTTCACTTCTTTAATGAAGTACATAACACTCTTGGGCATCAATACAAACACAACATGGCCTATGGGTGGAAGAGGGAGCCTTAGGCTTTTGTTTTGCTCAGAGACCACCCAGAGCCTACCCAACTAAATAAAAGCACTTCTTCCTCCCCCATCTTAATTTTTATCTTGTTTCATACCCTATGACTGGAAGATTATCTTTATCTCTCTTTGCCAAAATAACTTAGGGCTCCACCCCTCCCTTCATAGAGAAGTCCTTAAAACCTCCACTTTTCCCAGCAATCTTTTTCTCCAACTAACTGGAAGTGAAGAAAGATTCCCCTCCCTTCCTCTAGCACAGATTTTTGACTTGCAATTCCATTTCAACAAAACCACTTGCACTAATGCTTATGCACAATGTAAATAATTCATTAGAATATGTATTTGTTTGGTGTTTCTTTTTTTTTTTTATTTTCCTTTTTGTCTTTTTTACTGACCGGCAATGGGATCGCAACCCTTGGTGTTGCGCCCGCACCGCGCTCAGCCAGTGAGCAGGAACCGGTCTCCACATGGGATCTGAACCCTCGGCGGGAGCGCCGCCACACTCCCAAGCGGCGCACTCTCCAGTGCGCCACCGGGCCGGCCCTTGTTTGGTGTTTCTATACTTGCAGTGTGTCTGTACAGTCTCACATCAAGGAAATAACAGGACTCTTAGTCACCAAGGGTGAATGGAAAAATCCCCTCTTTAAATAGGTGAAAATTTAAGGAGCATGAAGATCAACCCTGGAAATATAGAATGCTAACACAGCAAGGGACTTTAAAAATTATGTATTTTAATACTCTTGGTTTATAAATGTAGACCCAGCATTATAACATGGCCACAGCAGGCCTTGCAGCATTCTGGAATTTAGAGGCTAGATGCTATGAAGGGAAAAGATGAAGTCAGGTGTCCAGTGACTAAAACCCAGGATATTATGTAGGAATCATCACCATCATTGTCTTCATAACAATTAGTAATAGTGTTAACAATGTACTTGACACTGAACAAGTGCTTTCTTCACATTTACATAGAAACATAACCATGGGTAAGACTGTGTGAGGCTGAATAATCCAGACTTTGAGAATTGTACCAGAGTTGGATGGCTGTGATGTTATGTCTGACCATAGGGCTAGACCCTCCTTCTAAGGGAGAAAGTGGTATTTCTTCAGAAGGGAATGGATCTTACCTCTATAGATCATCCTGGGCAGGAAATATCTCTACTCTAGTGGTAGATCCTAGACCAGGACAAAGGCAAATCTTCCTGCCCCACTCTGTCAACAAGAGCCAGTTTGGTCTGTACTCCAAGAACTGGAGATATCTAAAACTCTCCCTGCAGCTATTGGAAGCTACACTGAGCCACATGGGAGCAGGCCAGGAATAAGGCTCCTTTAGGAACAACAACTAGTAAAATCTTGTGTCATTGATAAACTGTCCTTTGTGTCGCACTTCTGTTCCAGTGCCCCTGGGCCTTCTTGATGCCTATTTACAATTGTGCTTAAGGGAGTTAGGGAAGCACCATGCCCTTGTTTGGAAGAAAGCAGCGTGAGCAGAGCATGCCTTTTCACCCAAGACCAGGTAGAGGAAGCAGAAGACATGTTTCCCAGTGGAGTGGCCATCTCAGGAGAGACGCTCACCTTTATCACACCTGCTGTCATTCTAATACCTTCATATTTAAGAGACTGCTACACACAAATGCCTTTTGCTCTGGGAAGCCTAAGGAAACAAAGTAGAAGGGAAAAGGCTTCATGCTGAAGCTGAGAGGGGTTGAGAGAAGAGATCAACCAAATGAGTGGAGAACTAAGTGAAATAGAACATTTGGCAAAGCAAGGAATCAGAGCAAGTGGCAATCAGGAGATGTGTCTGTCCTATGGGAATTCTTAAGGTAGAGTAGGCAGGGACATACTGGATTTCTCACCCTACCTGCAATGGCAAGTTGGGACATTTTTATTTGGATATTAAAGGACAGGTGACTCTACACATTTGAAAAAAGTATGGACACTGCATTGAACATCTCCATTACATGTGTGTTATATCAATTAACCCTTGCAACAATCCTTTGGCCTAGTAATTATTTCCCTCATTTTTAGATGAAAAAAATGGGGTTTAGAGAAGATAAATAACTCTCCCAAAGTTCACTGATTCTTCCTCCCTCCAGAGCATGTGGTTGGCACTTTCGGCCACCTCATACAGAAAAGATAGTACCCAAATGCTTCTCCTTTTTCCCAAAAAGCTTGCATAGTCCTCAGTCAGAGCAAAATCATCACTACATCAGCACCTTCTCCATGGAGATCAAGAATGAAACACAAACTGGGAACTGATATGATTAGTTCTTGATACAGAGACAGACAAGATGGTGTGTTCTCTGGTGAGTTTCTCCACCAAGCAAGGGTGCTGGTAGCCCTGGGCTTCCTGGGCCAAATCTCAAACTCATGTTGGCTGCAGCTGCACACAGAGTACCCAGAGCTGGAGGGTCAGCTCAGGCATGGCAGCATCAGTACTTCATTGTCATCAGCATGCCTGGCTGGGAAAGCTCAGGAAAGCTCAGGACAGCAGCCACAAGAGGGTCTCGGGAACCCAGAGCATAAAGTTCTGTACGCATGCCATAGTTAACTTTAGACAATACTTGCAGCCACACAGAGATGTGGTATAACCCAGATATGGAGCACTGTGGGAATGGAAGAGGGAACGGCTCTATCTCTCTGAAGGAGGAAAAAGCAATATCCCCTGGAATCCAAAGGCTAAGAAAAGTCAATGTCCTAAAGCCTAAGCTAGACAGAGTGGAGAGTAGGCAGGACTTGCCCATGGACTATTGGGCGTGGTGGGGGGAGAAGAGAAGGGAAAAAAAAAAAAAAACAGGAAACCCCAAGTCCAAATGGCATTACTAGTGAATTCTCCCAAATATTTAAGGAAGAATTTAAACCAATTCTACATTACTTACCAACTCATTCTATGAGACCAGCATTATTCTGATACCAAAACCAAACAAAAACATGTCAAGAAAAGGAAACTACAGACGAATAACTCCTTTGAAAATAGGTACAAAAACTCTTACAAAACTTAGCAGCAACACTTATGGTCAGACAGGGCTATTGATCCAAAAGGACCAAAGAGAAGGAGAAAAGCCAAGAAAGAGGCAGCAAAAGGAAATATGGGAAACTCAATCTGAAAATGAAGGTTTGATGTAATGAGGGATGGCATTACTTGAAAGGATTTCCCAAGCATTTGGTACTAGTTGCCAGTGTGTATCTAAAGGGTCCCTGAAGCCTATTTCATGGAGATTCTTAGGTTGGGCTACCTAGAAGTAGAGACTGAGACAGGGATTCTGGTGCACGCAATTTACTGAGGGGCTGCTGTCCAGGAAAAACAGATAAGTGAGGGAGTGAGGGAAGAAGGATAAGAAAGAAGGAAAAACGTGGCAAGGATGTAGTCCCAGATAAAGTCTTCCCTTGACCTGATCTATAAGGTGCTCTGGAATATAAATCACACCACAAAATTGCCCCACCTTGAGACAAGGGGCTGGGCATCATTTGTAGCCTGCATTAGTCAGCCACTGGATGTCCCCAGGGAGCAGGAGGCATAAGCCTCTAGCATCCCTGGGTAAGATGGATCCTGTAAGCCAAGGGTAACCTGCAGAAGTCCACAGGTATATGCTGCAGCACTCAGCGCACCTGGGGAGATGGGTACAGCAGCTGTAAAAAGGCTTAGGGTGTGACACCAACAGCATCGACCACAGGGGACTTCAGGCAGCCACTGCACCCAGGTCAGTTGGGGTGTGAGGTAAGCATGTAGTGGAGGTAGTTGGGAGGGATTGTGTTCAGGAACTATTTAGATGGTAGAGTTGCGAGGTCATGCAGCTAACTGCATATGGGAGGCAGAGGTTGAGGGAAGTTTAGCAATGGACATAAGAAGTGCAGGATCATACTCAGGCCCTGGGAAACTGGAGGCATGGTGGAGCCACTACCAAAGATAAGGAAGGGTAGGAAAAGAGCAGGACTAGGGGGAAGATATAAATTCAGCCTTTGGTAGTTTCAGTTTGAAGAGGGGATTGATGGCTTGTAAATAACACACCTGGAGTTTCACAGGAGCTGCAGGGACCAACTGCATGAGGAGCGTGGGGCAGAGGGAAGGAGAAAGCCGAGTGGCCTCGCTCTGGCCCAGCACCCTTCCTACACCAGCTCTGTGTCTTGGTGTGATTCCCCCAAACGTAGACTCTGAAGAAAGGACGAAGAGACAGGTAGTATATTGAAAGATGATCCTGGGGGGCTGAGCCCATGACGCACTCGGGAGAGTGCAGCGCTGGGAGCGCAACAGTGCTCCCGCCGCGGGTTCGGATCCTATATAGGGATGGCCGGTGCGCTCACTGGCTGAGTGCAGTGCGGCCGTTCTCAAAAAGGAAAAAAAAAAAGAAAGATGATCCTGGGGGGCTGAGCCCATGACGCACTCGGGAGAGTGCAGCGCTGGGAGCGCAACAGTGCTCCCGCCGCGGGTTCGGATCCTATATAGGGATGGCCGGTGCGCTCACTGGCTGAGTGCAGTGCGGCCGTTCTCAAAAAGGAAAAAAAAAAAAGAAAGAAAGATGATCCTGGGAAGCACAGGTAGGGACGGGGAAAGTGGAAAGAGAGAGCAAGCCACAGAGGATGTTTTCGTGAGTGAATTCTCTCTGAGGACAACAGGGGCCCCCGCTGTTGGAGAGCTTCTGATGATCTGTGTAGCTCTCATCTCAATGTTTCCTACTGAGGACAGGAAGTTGGATATTTCTCCACCATGACTGGAACCTCACTGGTTGAGGGTGGCCCCTACAGTGTCAGAAACCCCTCAATTCCATGCTCCTCAGAAGGCCAGCCGACAGCCTCTGTAGAAGAAAACTCAAGGGTAGAGAAGCATTCACAGCCTTGCTGCTGTACTCCAGCCAGGCCAGGCAATGTGGGACAAGGCATCCATGGCTCCTGCTCGGTTTGCTCCACTCTGTTTCATAGATTGAATTTCCATGTAGGATTTCTTTTTTCGTTAAAAGAGAAGATCTCCTGTCTAGTAGAACAGGCCAGTCAATAGTCCTATAATCAAAAGTCCACAGCAGAAAGCACTTTGAAAGAGTGGCTCTTGCCTCCTCTGGTCTCACCTCCAATTCTCCATATAAAATTAATAGTGCACTCTGGGGACATCCCTCCCATTATCTAGTCTTGGTGAAAAGGGACAATGGTAGAAGTGGCGTAATCTCTGCCATATCGATTTCCTGTGCAAGCTTCTCTGTGCCCCAGGGAGACACCATTGCTTTCAGTACCTATTAGCTGTGTGTCTTTAACCTCCCAGTCAGCCCAGCAGTGTGAGTCCAACAGAGGCTCCAGCTCCAATTACTTCACCAGCACATAGCCTGGCTGGACTGGAGCTCACAGCCCTACGTGCTGGAAATTGCACCTTCTGCCAGCACAGGGACAAGCAAAGAATGGAATTCAATAAAGCTCAAGCTACAGCCCAGCATGGCAGGGAGGCAGGAAGGACCCAAACATCAATCAGCCAGGTAGCTGTGACCAGCAATCAAGTGTGACCTGGGCACATACATCGAACCTAGACCCAGCCACAGAAATCACATGGAAGACCTGTCCCTAGAAGAGGCTTGGGACAGCTAACTCTACAAAAGACAAAGTACTTCAATCCTGCAACCTGGAGAAGAAGGCCCATACAAACAGCATATTAAAAATGTGCACTACTTATAGGAAATAATTCTCTGCTTGCATGCATGTCTCCGAAATTTTTGGCAAAGACTCCTACCTTCCTAGTGAAATTGGATGTGGAAATGGCAATAAAACATGTTGGACGTTTATCACCTTCTTTAGAGAGGTATTGCTCTATAGAGAAATATGGCTGAGACAGGGGTCCCTTTCAACAGATTAACATTTCCCTTAGGTTAACCTAATGCCCAAAGGGAAGCTGTAATAATGTACCACTTACGTGTGTTTGGTAAAAAATTTTGCAATGGCAACTTAGTTCAGTACTTACTCTAGTCCTAATTATCTTCTTTGTATAACAGGCAACATCCCTGTTCATTTGTGAATTACTATTAGCCTGCACCTTCTCCACTGTCTTCAATGCTTTCTCTTAGACCTCAGGAACACACACAACATACATTCTTCTGAAATAGTGTTTTAGAGCCCTTCTGCTGTGAATATTCATTAAGGGTGGTGTTACACAGTGCTGCAGAGCAGGGCTCTGAAGCCAGGCTGTCTGGGTTTAATTCCTGCTCTGCCATTTACTGACCATGCAACACTGGACAACTCACTTAACCTCCTGAGTCTCTGTCTCACCATCTGTTAGATGAGGGTAATAGTACCTACCCAACAGGATTGTTGCAAGAGCACTTAGAGCCATACTCGGCACAGCGCTAACTTCCATCTCTTATTTCTGAGGCTGCTCTACTTCTCAGCTCTTTGCTTCCTGCTCCCGTGGTCATAGGTGTAGTTATAAAAGTGCCCTTAAACTTTGTTAAGACCTCAGGGGATGTTCCATGAGTGGGTGATGCAGAACGGTTGGAGCACAGGGAAGAGCGAAGAGTTAAGATCTCTGGGAGGCCAGCAGAAAGGTTAGAAAATGCTTCAAAGTCTGTAGCAGTCCACATCAGAAGAGGTGGCCCAAAGCACCCACCACACCACGGATCAAATGAGCTCTCACTTCTGCGGGGCAACAGGTGGCAGCAAAGATGGTGAGCATGAGCCTGGACCAGAGGGGTTAGGTGGGGACCCAGGCTAGCTTAGACTGCAACGTGGGGTCTGACGAGTGGTCCCAGTCAAGAGGTTCTGCACTTTTCTCATTGTCCCCTTGCCAGATGGAATCGCCCCCGTTTAGCCAAGCTGCTCCCAGGCCCTGCTCTCTGGGAAGGGCTTGGCGGAACCCCCGCCCTCTGGAACCTGAAGACAGGCCAGTTAGTTTAGTGCCCAGACACCTTCCCTTTCCTGACGGTCACGTTTCCAGACCCAAACATGAGAGGGAGCTTATCATAGCCCAGCAGAGACTAAGAAAACATTTTAGAAAAAGAACATTTGGAAGTGTTACAAAATGTAGGAAACGGAGTCCCCATTGTTAGGGTTTCTGCAGGGGGTTCTAACTTTTATGGCCGATGAGTTGTTTTTGCAAATGAACCTAATTATCAGCCCCAAGGTATAAAATCACCAAATGCAGGGCTGCTCTGTTGAAGGGGAGCCTGTAGCCCATGGCTTGGCCTCCTCTAGACCCCAGGGAAACTTCAGAGAAACTTCCATTTCCTTGCAGGAGCGGGGGAAGGGGGTGAGAGGGTAAAGAGGAAAAGCTACAGCTAGAAGCCCAGCCAGAGAAAGACCTGGAAGAAAATTGAGCCTGACACCCTAACATAGGAAGAGGGGAAAGTGCAGTGGGGAGGTGAAAATACATCCTTGGATGGAAAATTACTGGAACAAACGGATCAAAGCCGCCGCAATGCTTTAGAAGTTTCCCAAGAAGAGACCAAGGAACACAAAGCTCTTCCTAAAGGAAATCAACACTGTCCCAGAGGGGCTACCTGCGCATGCGCGGTCGCGGTCCTTGAGCCTGGGCAGCCTGAGGCTTGATGTGCTCCCTGCGGCACCTGCCAGCTCTTTCCCTCGTCCCTCCACGAGCCCTATTCAAACCCCATCTTAACCGGCTACCAGATACCCGACAGAGACTGCTGGTTCTACACTAGTGCGGGGAGGTCTGTATTTTAGCCAACCAAGTAAGGAGTTAAGTGTCCTGCCCTTATGAAGAAGCATGAGACCAAGGAGAATCTGGACACAAAAACCCTGAGGAATCCAGAGAGATGTCGCGGGATTCCTTCCTCATGAGATAAAAGGGCCTCTCCATCATTTTACAGAAAGTATCCTAGGGGATAAAGGTCATTATCAGCTGGGCTGACTTTGAAAAACTCAGATGCCAGGTTACACTCTAACCCACGTAAAGCAGAACCTCTGGGGGCAGTATCCAGGTACCAACACCAATGCACTACCAAGCTGCAGAATAGCTGCTTTAGAAGTTAATAGGGAGGTAGTGTGTATATGTCTACACTATATATAATATGGAGTATGCTATATATAGCATTGTATGTACACCTATCTGCATACACATACACATATACACAGACATAAGACATATGTACGTATGTGTACTTATGTGCATATATGTGTGTGTATATACATATCTCCAAAACTCAGAAAAAAGAAAGAGGTCTGCATGTCCTCTTAAGTGTCATAGTGCAATATCATTTCTCAGGCCCACCCAAAGATAATTATCTAGAAAAATATACCTCTGTTTGACCTTTTCCTTGCTATTGATTACAACTTGGATGCTGTTCCGGGTTAACCTGTATATTTTTATCCAGTACACATGCAAATGATTTCTGTCCAGTAAGAAAGATAACCCCTAAGGTTATGGTTATACTGCCCTATAGAATATTATGCAGTTTTGTATCTTATCAAGCAATCTATTTCTAATTTAGTAATGTTAATCTAACATTCTTCATGCAAATGATTTCTGTCCAGTAAGAAAGATAACCCCTAAGGTTATGGTTATACTGCCCTATGGAATATTATGCAGTTTTGTATCTTATCAAGCAATCTATTTCTAATTTAGTAATGTTAATCTAACATTCTTCTTTCATCATCTATAAATACCTAGTCCCTCTATTTTTCTTGAATTGCTTTACCATATTTTTGGTTCCCTCATTAATGAACTGAATACATTTTGACATGAATTCATTATATTTTGTATGAAAGGCTTTTTTTAACTGTTGAAAATTATACTTGGAAAGCAGGCAGCCACTTGCATACTCTTTGCCAACCCTCTTAAATTGACTCAAATGCCTGCACCCTCTAATGCTCCCCTGATGATCCCCTAATGCTGGAAATTCCCATGTTGGTAACTCGTTGCTGAGTTAAGTCTGCCATGTCATACACCTCAGGAGAATGGTGAACCAGACTGTCCAGCCAGTCACTCATCAGGGCTCTGTGGGAATAGAACCATGGAGGGGTATATTTTGAAGAAGTAGCAAGAGTCAAGAGAAGCAACATGATATAAGGGGGAGAAAAAAGAGGACAGTCTAAGAAGGGAGAGAGCAAATATGATGGCCAGAGCACCTGAGGATGGAGGGGGGGAAGCAGAGTGCCTCAACTGAAAAGGAGGTGAGGGACACAAGAAAAATTAACTATCTCTTTTGTGACATTGGCATGGAATTAGGCTGGTCTTCTTATATAAAGACGAATAAATGAATGAATGAATGAGAGAGTAAAACAGATCTCAATGAATGAATGAGAGACTGAATCAAATAAATTGTATCAATCTCATCTTCCAAACATGTCTTACCCATTAGAGCAGAAAAATGCCTGCCACCCAGTATGTGCTGCACTGATATTCAGGGCCTGAAGCTAGACCCAAACGTCACTGATGGTCTTTTCTATTGCCTACGACCTTGACAAAGCCATATGCAGACTGTTTCAGAGGAACTATTGTTTCTATTTGGAAATTCACCAGCCTCTCTGGCCGTTGTTCTACTTAATGATTGTATCCTATAATTTACCATGGAAAGTCACCCTACTTCCAGCTTTACTATAACCAGGAGACCTTATTTCCTGTTGCATTAGCTTCTTAGAGACTCGAGTCAGCAAGCAAATTACAGGTCTGAAGCCAGGGATATGTCCCATTCCATTCCCTGACACATAGGTCATTCACTAGCCAAAGTCAGCATTTTTCAGATAGTTCATCAGCAATACTAGGAGACCTTTCAAGCAAGGTCACTGTACCACTAGCACAATCGTGTGTGTGACTGCCCCCAGCCAGACTGAGCTAATTTAACATGAAGTAATCAGAGATAAGAAAAAGGCACAAAAGTTATAAAAATATACACATCAGGTAATCTACCCAGAAGGAAGGGGAAGTTTATCAGGAGGTAAAGGGAGTGCACGAAGATGATAAGAAAAGTGAACTAGAGAATGAAATAAAGATTTCATGAAAAGTTAAGATAAATAATAGAACAACACTTTTTCTGTTATAAAAGGAGTAAGAGGTCAACTAAGAACTCAGAAGGATTTTGCCAAGGTAGGAAGTCACTTGCCAGAGGAATTGGACATTACAGAAAAGATGGATGTATTTGTGTTTTCAGTGTTCACCAGGGAGGAACATATGCTGTGAGCCAAGGCAAAAGTGTTTTCCTTAAGGAAGAAAATGTAACAGTGACAACCACTAGGGCAAGAACTTCTCCACGAGGAAGGGAATCTGGAAATTCATTTGGAAATACTCAATCCGGAGATTCCCAGTGCTCCCAAGGAGTAAGAGAAACAGTTATAAGCACAAGAGTGAGTGAAAAGGACTTCCATGTTTTTAGAATTTCAATTCTAGAAGGTCAGGACCATGCCCTGGCCCTAGAGTAAACCTTCTCATAACATGATGGTAGGTCCTCATTGACAGAGCTGAATGTCCGCTGGATAAAGACTCCTTCTTGGTCACCAAGTGTCATCACTTCTCTAATTATCTGCTCATTTTGGGAGTAGAGCTGAGTTGAGCATTTGGTCTTAGACCAAGGAGAGCTAGTCAGGAAGCTGGGAGTAAGAGCTGTTGCCGAAGCCTGTGTTCTTAACTTCTCCACCCAGCGTGGCAACAAACCACAATTTCCTGTTTACTCTGGCCCTATCAGGCCCCAATATTCCATATCAGTGACTGGTGTTGAAAAAACTCGTCAGCCATTGGAAAAATACCGTATTATATCTCTACCTTACACCATTTAGAAAAATAAATTCCAAGCAGACTTTTAAGAACCATAAAAATATTAGAAGATATGAGAAAATATTGAAGACCATTTTTCTACCTATGGGTTAAGTCACAGAAAAAAATGAAACAGAAGTGATGTGTAGATGCTGTATGTGCCTGCTCCAGGTTCCCAGGATCTGTTTTCTCTTGGGAGTGCAATATGCCACCTACCTATGGGTTAAGTCACAGAAAAAAATGAAACAGAAGTGATGTGTAGATGCTGTATGTGTCTGCTCCAGGTTCCCAGGATCTGTTTTCTCTTGGGAGTGCAATATGCCACTTTCTGCAAATAGTGCTGCAAAAGGTTCTCTAGAGGATTGTCTTTTGATAATTTAAGCCTCCTAGTCTGAAAGTGTCTGCGAGCTCCTCTCCCTAACCTCTCAAAGTTGAAGCTAGACCTCACCCAAAACCACATCTTTGCTGCTTCCCCTTCCCCATCCTAATTCCCTCACTTCATTTACAGTTCTCTCCTGAGAGTATTTCTCTGATAAATCACTTCTATGCAAATCTCCACTTCAGCCTCTGTTTCTAGGAAACTCAACTATGATACCTGACATAACTAAATAAAAATATAAATAATTATTATGTGGGCATATACCATAAATAAATTTTAAAAGATATGTATATATGTATGCATGCATATATGTGTGTATATATCTCTATCAATGTTATGGGCTAAATTTTATCTTCCCCAAAATTCATATGTTGAAATTGTAAGCCCAGTACCTTAGAATATAACTATTTGGACATAAGGCCTTTAAAAATACAATTAAGTTAAAATAAAGCTATTAAGGTAGGTCCTAATCTCATTTTGAGTGGTTGGTGTTCTTTTAAGAAGAGGGAATTTGTCACTCAGAAAGACACCTAGGATATGTGTATACTGAGGGAAGACCATGTGAAGATACAACAGGAAGGTGACTATGCATGAGGCAAGGAAAGAGACCTCAGGAAAAACCAAATCTGCTGATACCTTGAGCTTGGACTTCTAGCCTTCAAAACTGTAAGACAATAAATTTCTGATGTTTAAGACACCCCATCGATGGTATTTTGTTATGATAGCCCTAGCAAAATAATACAACCTATATATAAATGTATAGATATATTTGTCTCTCTCTCTGTCTCTCTCACTCACACACACACACACACACACACACAACAAAGCATTTCAAAATATAATTAAAATATACAAAAAGCACCCATAAGTTTTCAAGGAAAAAAATGGAAAGATGGACAAAAGTCTTAAATAGGCAATTCATACAAGAATAAATCAAATTCCAATAAATATCTAAGATGTTCAGCTTCCTTATATCCTCTTTTGGGGCAGCCTCTGCCCTATTGACCAGGCCCTGTCTCTCTGCCACTACTCTGCAAATTACTGTCCAATCCAGCTCCCCAACCCCCGCCATTGTTATGCCCACACCAAGCACCTGGACAGTTTTGTGCACGAGGGAGGCATTAAATAACTACTGGTGACAATGTAATAGTGTTCTGCGGTGGATAGAAAAACATTTTTAAGATAATTCAGTCCAAGAAGCTATCACAATGGTGCTGAAAAATCATAAAAGAGGAAGAACAGCTAGTTCTAGTAAGTAAAAGAGAAAACTGTTCATCACAGGTAATGAAAGAAATGCAAATCAGAAAGCAATGGGATTACTTTTTATAAGTTTGCATAATATGTATAACCAAAAGCTAGAAAGCTTCTCGGGTGCACTAAGATGTATTTTTCAGCTTGCTGGTGGCATTGGCAGTTGGTAAATATAATTTGGCAATGCATTTCTGGTTATAAACCCTAAGGAGTAAGTCAAAATATGGAAAACACCATGTGAAAGACAATGTCTACAATCATGATACTTATGACAGCAAACAATTATAAATACCCCCAAATGTCCAATAATAAATGAATTGTGGCATAAATTTCAGGACATTTGCCCAAGGGAATAATATGCAGACACCAAAAATGACAAATATAAAGACCAAATACCAATATAAAATGAACATAAATGCACAAATTAGGATATAAAATTACATATGCATGATAATTATAGCTATGAGAACACATTCAGATGAAGAAAGACTAGATAGAATGATGTTAGGATTTTTTTCTTCTTCCTTTTTCTTTTTTGAACTTTCAAAATTTTTGTATTATGCATTTCTTGAAAAACTAAAATTTTCTTGAGGAAAACAAGACATTGATATGTGTATAGATAAATGCAATGTGGATAATGCCTGCAATTTTTAAAACTTCAACATAGAAATCTCAAAACAAAGACAGATATTAACAGTAAGAGCTGACACTTCCTGAAATCTTACTATGTGCCAACATTGTGCTCAGGACTGTATGTGAACTCTCCCATGCAGTCCTCCAGCAAGCCAGTCAGGTAGATATAAATATCTTCTCTAATTTAACTGTTAAGAACATGAGACCCAGAGAGGTGAAGCAACCCATGCCCGTGCACACAGTTAGCAAGCAGTTGTCACAAAGATGGTTAGCTGTCCCCCAAGACGTGTGCCTCCTCTTCTGTAGTGCAGAAGTGTTGCCCTGATGTAGCTGCTGAGCCAGGGACACTTCCAGCACTTTCCCCTTCCTTCCTCCCCACTGGTGCTTTACTTTGCATCCAGGTGGAGCCATCTTCTAGAAGGCACACAGCACATGCAGTGGTCTGTCCTCAGTAGGGCAAGCACTGATCTATGGAGGAAAATCAGGTCTATAAATTAGTCAGAAGTTTGAAACTAAGGTGAGTGATGAACAGAAATGATTATCCTTTCATTTAAAAAAAAATGGTGTTAAAAGATGGCAGTACCATTTTTTACCAATCCAATAGCCAATATCTAAAAAATATTACTTTCCAGAATTTCAGAGACTGCCAGGAAATAGGCCATTTCCTATTCTGCTGGTGAAAAGTAAGCTAATGCTACCTTTCTGCATTTATCAATACATATCAAGAGCTCAGGAACTTTAGAATTATGTAAAACTTTTGACCCAGGAATAATTTGGGGAATTGTCTTAATGAAATAATAAGGAATATGAGTAAAGTTATACGTGGATGAAGTCTGGCTTAGAACCCCATCTTACACAGATGAAAGGAAGTCATGTCAGGGACAGTCGGGGCTTCCTCTTCCAACACCTGCCTCCCCCTCCTGTCCCCACCCCCAACTCACATGCATACACACCTTCCCTTGGATCCTCCTTTTATCCCAGGGTTTATGTGGTACCAATAAATGAAAGAGATACCTGTCTTTAAGCCATGGTTGTTGCCTCTGTTGCTACTAACTCCTCAAAATACACCTTGATATTGACAAGGGCTGCAGTTCTGGAAGGAAGGTGGGAAGAGAGATGCCTTCAGAGCACTGCACTTGTCACAGGCGTGGCTACAGGAGGCTTGTGCCACTGTCCTCAAAGCAGTGGTGGCCGTGTTCTGTCCTCAGAGATGCACCCCCAGAGGTCTGGCCACTGCTGGGGTGCTGGGTGGGAGGGACGCAGGTCTCTGGCCCTTTAGGGCACCTGCCGTCATTCTGTCTTTTCAACCTCTCTTGCAGACTTCAACTGTCATCTCAGACCACTCCATCCTTTGAATTTAAACTCCGGTTTCTCTCTCTCCTCCCCTTGTAGGGAAATTCTGCTTTAATTCCATAATAGACCTAATCTACCAAACTATGGCCTTGATTGATTATTTCTTCAGTGACCTCTAAGACCCAAATAAACTGTAAGTCTCACCCCTCAAATTCAGTCCACATACGTACACACACCTACATTCAAAGACATGCACCAATGAACTTAAACCTTAGAATGGAAAGGCATGAGTGGCTTTTTTCCCCCAGAAGTGTGTCTGTGTGTATGTTGAGGATAGAGATAGAAAAGGGAGGGGTGGAATGAGAGAAATGGGGAAATTAATAATCTTTTCATTCTCTCTCACCTAAGCAGTGAAAACAAATCATCAAACCTGCCACATGTGTGCATTAAAAAGTCTGAAAGATGTTACTAGTGTTTTTCTTTGAGTGCTGGGATTGCAGGAAAACTCTTAATTTCTTCTTTGGGCTTATTATTATTTTCTAAGTTTTCTACAAAAATATATATGTTGTTTTATAATCTAAACAAATGCAACTTTTTTCCATGCTGAGATATCACCTGTACTTCTTTTTATATAATTCCTTTACCACCCTTCTTAATATTTAAACATATTTTTAAAACAAAGAATAATAGAAAGCAATGTGGGGTTTTTTGTTGTTTTTTTCTTTGTTTGTTTTGATGGCTGGCCACTTCAGAGATAGAACCCTGGACACTGGTGGTGTCGGTACCATGCTCTATCCAACTGAGCTAACTGGCCAGCCCTGAGAACTGCTTTATTGAAGGGCACAGATCATGGCTATAAAGGCATTTGGGGAGAAAAAAAAATGAGACGGAAATTCCAAAACAGCTTTTTAAGTGGTAGCTCCACAGGAATCAGTGTGTAACTTTCTTTTCTGTTTTGTTTTGCTGACTGGTACAGGAATCGAACCCTGGACTTGGTATTAACAGCCCCATGCCCTAACCAACTGAAGTAACCAGCCAGTTTAGTGTGTCACTTTCTAAAGTGACTAAGTTCATGGTAGCATTCATTTTGGATGTAAAAATTTAAATGGATTACTTTGCTTGTCTTGGTTTTAATCTATTTCTCTCCCTCTATAGATCTTCCAAACTTGATGCTACTATTGGGGTGTGAACTCACATTGTTTTTGAAAGTTCTATTACTTAAAGAAATTATGTTTAATCACTCCCCTGACCCAAAACACAATTCCATTAGAAGATGAGTTAGTAGATGCCCCAAGTTCAAAAAAGAATTGCTATTACCCTGCATTTGTCCTCTTTAAGAATGAAAAATTCTCTTAACTGTCAACAACCCAACCACCACCAAATAGAATGGAGACGGTGATCATCCTGCAAAAAAGCTCAGCAGCCCCATAGGGGTGCCTGGAATGGTGAGAATCTCACGCACCCTTCCAGGTAATTTTCCTTTTTAGAGACATGCTATTTCAATGCTCTCTTCTCCTCTTTATACTTTTTTCCATCTGAGCATCCATCCAGGCATTAACATTCATATCTTCTTTTAAGAAATCCTTATCACAAAGTCATCATTACCCTTGACTCCAGCCTAGACGAGTATTAGATGTGTGATCAGAAGTACCCTGCAGGGACATAGACGGTGAAGAGAAAACTGCAAACATAATCATCAGAAAGTATTCAGCAACATTTTCCCTATGTTGGGGTCATCTGATTCAAGAATGTCTTGTTTACATTAACAAACTCAGGGATTATTTGACACAGATGTATTTAAGGGTTTCTTGCCTTATCTGTTTCTCGAGTTCTCCTTAGTCACGTGGAAATCATGACCAGGTTTTTTAGTAGAAAAAGGCAACCCCTGCAGCAAGCTTGGCCGAGGGATGAGCTAATCTGCTACTCATTGGCTCCAAGTTCAGAACCTGCTTCCTACCTGGGTTNACCCAGGAATAATTTGGGGAATTGTCTTAATGAAATAATAAGGAATATGAGTAAAGTTATATGTGGATGAAGTCTGGCTTAGAACCCCATCTTACACAGATGAAAGGAAGAGTCATGTCAGGGACAGTCGGGGCTTCCTCTTCCAACACCTGCCTCCCCCTCCTGCCCCCTCCCCCAACTCACATGCATACACACCTTCCCTTGGATCCTCCTTCTATCCCAGGGTTTATGTGGTACCAATAAATGAAAGAGATACCTGTCTTTAAGCCATGGTTGTTGCCTCTGTTGCTACTAACTCCTCAAAATACACCTTGATATTGACAAGGGCTACAGTTCTGGAAGGAAGGTGGGAAGAGAGATGCCTTCAGAGCACTGCACTTGTCACAGGCGTGGCTACAGGAGGCTTGTGCCGCTGTCCTCAAAGCAGTGGTGGCCGTGTTCTGTCCTCAGAGGTGCACCCCCAGAGGTCTGGCCACTGCTGGGGTGCTGGGTGGGAGGGACGCAGATCTCCGGCCCTTAGGGCACCTGCCGTCATTCTGTCTTTTCAACCTCTCTTGCAGACTTCAACTGTCATCTCAGACCACTCCATCCTTTGTATTTAAACTCCAGTTTCTCTCTCTCCTCCCCTTGTAGGGAAATTCTGCTTTAATTCCATAATAGACCTAATCTACCAAACTATGACCTTGATTGATTATTTCTTCAGTGACCTCTAAGACACAAATAAACTGTAAGTCTCACCCCTCAAATCCAGTCCACATACGTACACACACCTACATTCAAAGACACGCACCAATGAACTTAAACCTTAGAATGGAAAGGCATGAGTGGCTTTTTCCCCCAGAAGTGTGTCTGTGTGTATGTTGAGGATAGAGATAGAAAAGGGAGGGGTGGAATGAGAGAAATGGGGAAATTAATAATCTTTTCATTCTTTCTCACCTAAGCAGTGAAAACAAATCATCAAACCTGCCACATGTGTGCATTAAAAAGTCTGAAAGATGTTACTAGTGTTTTTGAGTGCTGGGATTGCAGGAAAACTCTTAATTTCTTCTTTGGGCTTATTATTTTCTAAGTTTTCTACAAAAATATATATGTTGTTTTATAATCTAAACAAATGCAACTTTTTTCCATGCTGAGATATCACCTGTACTTCTTTTTATATAATTCCTTTACCACCCTTCTTAATATTTAAACATATTTTTAAAACAAAGAATAATAGAAAGCAATGTGGGGTTTTTTGTTGTTTTTTTCTTTGTTTGTTTTGATGGCTGGCCACTTCAGAGATAGAACCCTGGACACTGGTGGTGTCGGTACCACGCTCTATCCAACTGAGCTAACTGACCAGCCCTGAGAACTACTTTATTGAAGGGCACAGATCATGGCTATAAAGGCATTTTGGGAGAAAAAAAAATGAGACGGAAATTCCAAAACAGCTTTTTAAGTGGTAGCTCCACAGGAATCAGTGTGTAACTTTCTTTTCTGTTTTGTTTTGCTGACTGGTACAGGAATCGAACCCTGGACTTGGTATTAACAGCCCCATGCCCTAACCAACTGAAGTAACCAGCCAGTTTAGTGTGTCACTTTCTAAAGTGACTAAGTTCATGGTAGCATTCATTTTGGATGTAAAAATTTTAATGGATTACTTTGCTTGTCTTGGTTTTAATCTATTTCTCTCCCTCTATAGCTCTTCCAAACTTGATGCTACTATTGGGGTGTGAACTCACATTGTGATTGAAAGTTCTATTACTTAAAGAAATTATGTTTAATCACTCCCCTGACCCAAAACACAATTCCATTAGAAGATGAGTTAGTAGATGCCCCAAGTTCAAAAAAGAATTGCTATTACCCTGCATTTGTCCTCTTTAAGAATGAAAAATTCTCTTAACTGTCAACAGCCCAACCACCACCAAATAGAATGGAGACGGTGATCATCCTGCAAAAAAGCTCAGCAGCCCCATAGCGGTGCCTGGAACGGTGAGAATCTCACGCACCCTTCCAGGTAATTTTCCTTTTTAGAGACATGCTATTTCAATGCTCTCTCCTCCTCTTTATACTTTTTTCCATCTGAGCACCCATCCAGGCATTAACATTCATATCTTCTTTTAAGAAATCCTTATCACAAAGTCATCATCACCCTTGACTCCAGCCTAGACAAGTATTAGATGTGTGATCAGAAGTACCCTGCAGGGACATAGAAGGTGAAGAGAAAACTGCAAACATAATCATCAGAAAGTATTCAGCAACATTTTCCCTATGTTGGGGTCATCTGATTCAAGAATGTCTTGTTTACATTAACAAACTCAGGGATTATTTGACACAGATGTATTTAAGGGTTTCTTGCCTTATCTGTTTCTCGAGTTCCCCTTAGTCACGTAGAAATCATGACCAGGTTTTTTAGTAGAAAAAGGCAACCCCTGCAGCAAGCTTGGCCAAGGGATGAGCTAATCTGCTACTCATTGGCTCCAAGTTCAGAACCTGCTTCCTACCTGGGTTNTTGTTTGTTTCAATGGATGTATATATCCTCACCTGGAATGTGAAGTATAAGAGGTTGGGAACTTAGGCCTGACACTGCCTCATTGCTTAAAAACCTTTGTTGTAATTAATTAATTAATTAGTCAGTCAGTGAATTAATCAACAACCAAAAAGTGTAGCTGACAGTAGTGGGAAATAGTAATTTTGCACAATGGAAGTATTTTGGCTTTTGGAATTAGACCTGGATTCAAATTCTAGGTTTATCTTTGCAATTTTAGTATCTCCATATATTAAAGGAAATAGCATTTATCTGATTGAATCATGAGAATTTAAGAAGTTAATGAACATGAAATGCTTGGTATATTTAATGAATATAAAATGCCTAGCTCTTTTTAATGGCTCGAAAAAATATATATGCTAGTTCCTCACCTCTATTTCTTGTTTCTGAATCTCAGTTCATTATCTTTAAATAATAATGCCTGCTTTATCATGGCATTGTGAAGATTAAATTGCTACAGAAAGTTCCTGGAACAGTGCTCAACAAATATTATCTCTTTTTGTCTTATATTTTCATTAAGTGGCTAATGGGTGAGGCAGGAAGAAAGATGTGGACTAACCCTTCTTAAGTGTGTCAGTGCATGTGCTTCTCAGTCTTTAAACCCTTCACTGGATCCCTGGGAGAGGAGGTTGTAATAGAGACTGGTTGTGCTCTAAAATTTAGGCTTCTCTTTTTCTCAAGTCTAGAATCTCTGTGTTTTAATACATAGATACTCAGAATAAAAATACATTTTCCAATCCCTCTTTCAACTACCTGTGTCCATGTGACAAAGTTCTTGCCAATGCACTAGGAACAGAAATGTATTGCTCACAGTTCTGGAGGCAGAAAAATTCAAGACCAAGGGCCCAGCAGGTCCAGTGTCTGGTGACGTTCTCTCTCTGCTTCATAGATGGCACCTTCTTGCTGCATTGTCACATGGCAGAAAGGGTAAGGGAGCTCTTTGTAGCCTCTTTTATAAGGGCATTATCCCTTTCATAAGGGTGGAGTCCTATGACTTAAGCACTTTCCAAAGTCTCCACCTCTTAATATATTACATTGGGTATTAGGTTCCACACAAATTTTGAGAAAATACCAACATTCAGACCATAGCAGTAACCTAAGTCCCTGAGCCATGGAGAAACCACATCATCCCTTAAATGCTTGTGTTCAGTCAT
>NW_007727039.1:92511-93239 GCF_000696425.1 Galeopterus variegatus
TACCTCAGTAAATGTTTGTTGATGGGTGAATAAATGAACTTTAGTAGCCCCTAACAAGGAATAATGCCTTGTATGTAGCGCCTTGATGCCTTTAAATGTATGACTTACTGTGGGTATTGCCAAAAAGGGAAGCTTTTGATCTTTGGGTTTGGTACTTATATCAGTTAAAACACTTTCAACTACAAACAATAGAAGCTTGAGAAACTGATTTATGCAAAAAGAAATTTTTTAGTCTCATAACAGGGAAGTCAAATGGGCTCTTTCAGATACTGCTGGCTCCAGACATTCAAAATAAGCCATGAAGCTCTGTCTCTGTGTCTCTCTCTCCATGTCTTAGGCATATTTCTCCATGGTGTCTCACCATGATTGCTTCCAGTGACCCAAGACGTAGCCTAGCAAATCCAGCAGCCCAACAAAGAACACGCTCCCTAATATTTATATAAAGAGGTAATCAGAGAGTATTTTGATTGATTCATCCAGCCTGGGACATGTGTCCATTCTTGAATGACTATGGCCAAGAGCTTTGGGTATTTTACTGGACATATCTAGTCACATGTCCACCCCTGAGGCTATAGGAGAGGGCTAGCGGGTTAGCCCCAGGCAAGCCCCAGAAAAGAGAAGAGTTATATTACAGAAGAAGAGGAAAAGGATATAAGACAGGCAAAGCGGCATCTACTCATCCCCACCTGTAGCTGAAACCTCCGCCTACGTGCAGTCTTCTCAGAGCT
>NW_007727039.1:94219-95432 GCF_000696425.1 Galeopterus variegatus
GGCATCTACTCATCCCCACCTGTAGCTGAAACCTCCGCCTACGTGCAGTCTTCTCAGAGCTCTTGCCCAGGATCCATGCCATTCTGGATTTCTTCTTACCATCTTCTTGTCACTGTTAACACCCTGCAGTTGCCTCAAAGCATTTCTTTGTTGTCTACTTTTGATTCAGCCCGTCCCTGCACTGCCAAAGTGTAGTCAGTAGCTTAGTAATTGGTAGTTTACCAGACAGAAAGTAAGTAGGCATGCCAGGATTTGGGAAGCTGCTTTACCTCCTGACTACTTCAAACCCAGGGTCTGAGGTAACTGGATCAAGTCCCTGGTGATATCACACAACAAAACTCTGCTTCTAAGGCATCCGTTTCTGACAGGACAGAAATTCAGGTTGACCTTATTGACTGACCCCATCAGCCTGTCAAGAAAGTACTTGGTAATTACTCTAATCAAGCAATTTGTTTTTAAATTGAGATCAGAGTTATTCTCCAAAATCTTTAGAAGGCACTGGACTACTCCAGCCAATGAAAAAATAAGTTCCTTGAACAATACAAGAATCTCATAGTATCTGTGTTCTTAGTTTGCCAAATTTGCCAGTGTTTGCTGGACATGGTTAGTTCCCAGCAGAAGAAAAGCCTTTCAAGGTTGTGCAATGAGAGGTTCAAAAAATGCATTCTGGATGTAATTCATCTCCAGAGACACCCCCACCATTTGCATGCCCTTGCCTCCTTCTACCAAACCACACCCATGACTTCTTTGAAATCTCAATCCAAGCCAGACTTTGTGCAAGACTTCCAGAAGCACTTTGGTCTGCCTGAGCACTCCCTAGGGTCAGCATCTTCCTCTGCGTTTCTCCCTAGCTCTTTAAAACTCCCATGATCTCACTTAGTTACTAACATGGACATAGAAGTTACAGTTTATAAATCACTTTTCCCGAACATTATTGTGTATGAGTATCACCATAGCACTGAAAGATAAATATTACTATTGTGCTCTGAGAGATGAGGAAACTGAGGTTTAAAGAGATTTATGTAATAGCTTGATGGTCACATGGCTAGTAAGTGGCAAGGCCAGGTCTCAAACCCAGGTCCTATCATTCCAAATCCCTTGCTTTTCTTCCCACAGCACTCTGTCTCTAATTATATCCTGTCTGATGATCTTGACTTCCCAATAAATCTGCAATGTTGAGGATAGAAGGCAGGACTTTTTGCTTCTGCGTTCT
>NW_007727039.1:96776-99733 GCF_000696425.1 Galeopterus variegatus
CTATTGTTGCCTAACAAATTACCACAAAGTTTGTAGCCTAAAACAACACCCACTTATTAACATTCAGTTCTGTACTTCAGAAACTGGACAGACTCAGCTAGGTTCTCTCCTGCAGGTCTTACAAAACCAAAATCAAAGCCTCAGCCAGGTGGGATCCTTACCTGAAGACTCTAGGGAAGAATCTACCTCAAAGCTCATTTTGGGTGTAAGCAAAATACAGTTTCTTGTGGTTGTAGGATTGAAGTCCCCGTTTTCATGCTGTCTGTCAGCTGGGGGTTTCTTTGAGTTCCTACATACCACTTTCTTGTCCTTTCCAGGTGGCCGCTTCCATGTTTAAATCTCCTACATCCCCTTTTGCTACCAGCTGGAGAAAACTCTCTGCTATTAAGGGGTTCATGTCATTAGGCCAGGCCCACATGGATAGTTATGGTATATGGATAGGCCATATAACATAACCTAATCACTAAGTAAGATGTCGTCATATTCACACTCAAAGGGGAGGAGATTATACAAGGGCATGGATCGTCAGGGGTCATCTTAGAATCTGTCTACCCTACCACCTCTGCCCAAATTCAATAATTCATAACTTCACGTGGGCTTTTGCCACAACCTAGCAAGTGTTCTTTCCCTGTCCTGTCTCATCCCTATGTAACCTTCTGACATCACTCTATACCTTTGCATATACTGGTCTCTCTGCTTGGAAAATTTCTCCTGATTCTTTTTCCTCCAACAAAATCCTCCTTAAACTTCAAGACTCAAAGATTACATCCTCTGAGGGGTCTTCTCAGCACCCAGCCACACATCAGAATTACACACTTTCTCCTCTGTGTTTTTATGGGACTTTGTCCATCCCACCACTGCAGAACCTAATCCAGACTATTACAGTCTTAGTCACCAGACTGTGAGATATGACAGCAGAGTGTGTTCCATCCATCTTTGCTTTCCCAGGGCCTCCCACGGACCTTGGCACATAGTAAGTGCTTGGAAAATGTTTGTTGAATTGAACTGAACTTTCCATGATCTGTTGTGGGGACTCATGATCAGAAGAGCAGCAAGGAGTTGAAGCCTAGTTTTAGGTACAGAATAGAACATCTGTAATGTTTACCTCCTCAGCATGCATTCATTCATGTTCCACTTTCTGTGCTCCAGTTTGCCATTATTGAACAAGCACACCCCCACATTTCATTTATGTGGTCAATATGGGGGTGTCCTTACTCTCCCATCGAAGGACAGACTAACTTATGACTGAGGCTTTGCTAATAAGAGGCAGTGTGATTAATTTCAAGATGCAATTCAGCTGATGAGAGACCTTCCATGCTCTTATGCTGAAACCTTTGGGAAAGGGGTTCCCTCTTTCTCTTGGGCTTTGGAGCTAGTCAAATACAAGCTTGGAGCCACTAATGGCTTTCTCTGCCACCTTCTGAGGGAAATCTCCCTCATAACCAACACAGAAAAACACAGAAAAATGTAGAACTAAGAGATGAGAGTAGTGAAGTACTGAGTCCTGAAGACATCATGAGCTACTGGATTGAACCACGCCCAAAGTTTGCCATCCCCTGAATTTGCCAATAACAAAATCTCTTTTGACTTAAGTTTCTTCTGATGCAAACACTTCCCCATTTATTAATTACAGTTGGGTTTTTGTCACTTACTAAAAAATTTTAAAAATTGAAAAATACTGAGTAGTAATCTCTGGTTATGGAAAAATCAAAAAATAACCACCCTTCTCAGAGACTAAACTCCAGGGCTTTGGACCTCTTAGCTCATTATTAGAAAACTGAACAAATGGGGGCATTGGAAATGCCACTCTGCCTCCAGCCTCTTCATGCTGACTGACTGGGTCCTGTTTACCCTGTGCTGAAATGCAGAGAACAAGGATTTGGTAGCTGATTCTGTGATGGGTGATGGGACAGAGAGTAAGTGTTATTCACATCCTTTAGAAGCAGCAATCTAAGTTTTGTGGCCAAGCTTTTCTGAGGGACACCAGGTGTGCAACTTGCAAGCAAATGACAATCGACATGACTATTGATTGCTCTGACCATCTAGTTATGAACCTATAATTTCCTGGGCCCTAGGATTTCTCCCCTATTGCCCACACTGGAAGTCTNTCTTTTATACATACTGACTTCACTTCCTGGAATGCTCTTTACCCCCAGCTATTACTGAGCAAGGGCTCACTGCCCAACATGCATAGAAGCCAATGCTATGGCACCAAATGGAAACAAACTCAAATCTGTCTCTCTGATCTAGGGTTGACTTAAACTTTTGTGGGTTAAGGGCACAGATTGGTATATGGAAGTGCTGGTGGAGCAGGTTTTAATTGGTGGGCTTCAATACTGGAATTGTCTGGACAACGAACCTCCCACTTCTGAAGTGACTTGAATGGTTCTAGTTTCCAGTCACACCCTGGCCTTCTTGGTTCTGTGGGGAGAAACAATGGTTCTGGAGTTTTCTTGGAGATCAAAGCTTCTTTTATTTTGCATGCTGGGGGCTGCATGACTTGCGGATTTTGGCTGGACTCCATCTGCAAGAAATCCTAGGCCATGGTTAAACAATAGACCTGGTCTGAGTTGGTCACACAGTTACACAACCACTGTATCTACCTAGAATACATCTAATAATTCTTCAAGATTTATTTTAACCATCATGTACAGTATGAAAAGACTTCAGGGGAAAGCCCCTTCTCTTACCCAGTGGATATTCTTAATCATTTCCTCCACACATTTACATGTCTCTATTACTGCCTATGTGGCACAGTTCCTTATGTATCAAAGATGTTAATTATCTCCCTACTGTATGAGAGCTAGGGAAAATTGCCTTGAACTCCCCATTTTCATGGCTTCTGAAAATGCTTCCTTACTATTTCTGCTACTTCCAAGGGTTTTACATCTCCTGCTCTCAAGCTCCAGCTTCCTCTATTATTGCTTCGTCCATCACTACACCACTTTGAAATGAAA
>NW_007727039.1:100468-109903 GCF_000696425.1 Galeopterus variegatus
TCTCAAGCTCCAGCTTCCTCTATTATTGCTTCGTCCATCACTACACCACTTTGAAATGAAATTCAACACCTTTCTTTGATTTCTACAATTAGAAGTTATTTTGAGCCTCATAATTTGGGGAGCAGGGTATCAAAGAGTCAAATAGTGTATCACTCTGTTTTCTACCATCTTTTTTATTCCTCCCCTTATCCCTCTACCCCTCTCTCTTATGAGCAATATAATTTCTCAAATTCTTCACACAGCCTATGCAGAGCAATTTTTCCCAGAATCCGGCCACCAACTACCATCAAGGTTTTGAAATGAAGAAACCACAAGAGAGTGAGACTAGGGAGGTGGGAAGGGGGGATTGTCATATTCTATCCCAAACTCTTATAAATTCAGCAATTATTTATTGAGTACCCACTGTCTATGAGCTAATCAGGATACAGAGGAGAAAAACAGACAAGATCTCTATTGCTATGAAGATTACATCCTAGTAGAGGGGACACAAAGCAAATTAATCAGTGAGATAATTTCCAATAGTATTGATGTGAAAGTAACTTAATAGGGTGGATGGTGATTAGGATAGAGCAGTCATGACTTGGCCATAGAGGCAATATTTGAGCTGAAGAGTTGAAAGGGTGAAGGAATCAGCCTATGTGATCAGCTTGAGACAAGTATTATAGAATGAAAGAATTATAAAGGCAAAAACTCTGAGGTAGCAAGTTTCGTGTGTTCTGGAAAAAAAGTTAAAAAGTGGCCATAAAAGATGAAGACAGAGACAGCTAAGTGGCAGATCATGTAAAAGGTTCAGTTTTGGGGGGTTTTTTTGCCCCCAAAGTCTAATGGAAATCTACTGGAGATTTTTGAGATATGAGTGACCCAATAAAATTATCAAAGCATTTTTTTCAAACAAAAGAAGTACTTCTTTACGTATGTTTGCACAAGTGTTTCCCCTACTAGACTATGAGTTCCTTGAACTATGTCTACATCATTTTATATGAGGCAACCGTGCCTAGATGTACATATACATTCTCAGTTCATGTTTACAAATAAACAAAAAATGGTGGAATAAATGAATAAATTACTATAAAAATACATATTTACCAAGCACTTAAATATTTCTTTAGATTTGTCAATAAGTGGCTTTGAGACCTTGGCCTTCTGTCATCTCACTGACTCCTGCTCCATCATACTCTCCCTCTCATTCTCCTTCATGTCACCTTCATCAAACATTAAGCGAAGCTTCCCTTTGAGAGCTGAAAAGTAATTCTGACCCCACCCAAACCCCAAGCATTTACCAGAAGGATTCTGGTAGACGGTTAAAAACAAAATCTGGGAAATAATTCTGGTAATATAAAAATAAATATTAACTGTTTAAAGCAATAAAAATATTAATAATGTCTTATGAAAGCTATACCAGGTAACGTATATACAAAAATGTGTACTTGATTAATCAAAAGAAGACAAGAAAAAATAAGGAACAACAACAAAACTACATGTGATTTTTTTTTAAAAAGATGATAAACAAAAAGTATATCAGTAATTACACTAAATGCAAATGGTTTTAAAAAATCAAATTAAAGGACAAATATTGTCCAGCTAGATCAAACAAAAAGCAATTACATCTGTATACAAGAGACAGACTTAAATATAAGTATACAAAAATTATAAAAGGAAAAGAATAATAAAGCTATCCAATGCAAACAAAATCAAAAGAAAGCTGATGTTGCTACATTAATATTAGATAAAATGAACTTTAAGGCAAGAGAAAAAGAAGAGCATTTCACAACAAAAAAGGGACAACTCAACAGGAAGATATAGCAATCTGAAATTTATATGCAATTAACAATACAGCTTCCAAATATATAAAGCGAAGTTGAAAGAAATAAAAGGAGAAATAAACAAATCTGCAATAATAATCCGAGAATCAAAGAAAAGTCACCAGGAAAATTTGAAATTATTTTGAACTGAATGACATTGAGAATACTACATGTCAAAATGTGTGATATTAAGCTAAATAATGCATATATTAGAGAAAGAAAAAAGGTTTAAAATAAATGCTCTAAGCTTTCATTTTAAGCAGCTAAAAAATGTAAAAAAAAACACAAAGTAAGCAGAAAAAAGGAAATAAAGTAGACACTGATGAAATAGAAAGCAGAAAGGCAATTGTGAAAAATCCAAAAAAGGCAAAAAAAAAGGTGTTTTTTAAAACATTAAGAAAATTGATTAACCCCAAACAACACTGATCAAGGAAGAGAAGATCAATACACAATATCAGGGAATAGAGAGCCATCACTACAGTTCCTACAGAAAGTATAAGGAGGAATATATCCTACAAAATGCTTTTAGCCAGAATATGTGAAGAACCCCTACAAATCAATAAGAGAAAAAAACAAATAATGCAACGTTTTAAAAGGCAAAAACCTGAAAAGGCAGTTCACATAAGATAATATACAAATGTCAATAAACAAATAAATGTAGTAATAATCAAGAAAATGCAAATTAAAGCCACAATAAGATACCACTACACCTACATAAGGATGACTAAAATTAAAAGAACTGACTAACAAAAACAAGTTTGGGTGAGAATCAAGAACAGCTACAATTCACAAACACTGCTGGAGGGAGTACAAATCAATACCCTTTGGAAAACTGTTCATCAGTATCTACTAAAGAAAGCACGTGTGTCTCTATGACCTATCAATTCCTATCTTGTATACATATTCTTCTGAAATATGTGCTTATGTTCAACAAATGCATGTACAAGAATGCTATGATCATAGCAGCTCTATCATAAAATCCCAAAACTGGAAAAATAAGCAAAATAACCAAGGGCAGGATGGATGAAATTATAGCCACACTCAGTGATATGAATCTTACAGGTAGTATTAAACAAAGGAAGCTAGACACAAGCAGTTTCATACTGTATGAGTCTATTTCTATGAAATTCAAAACCACAAAACTAATTTAATATTTGAAGTATTCTTTTGGATGGTGTATATTGGCTAGTAGGAGGCATGAATAAAACTTTTACAGTGCTAGAAATGTTTAATGTTTTGATTTGAGTAATAATCCCATGAATATATACATACATAAAAGTTTATTGATCACTATATCTAAGATCTATGTATTTCACTGTATATGAATTATGCCTCAATTAAAAGGTACAAAATAAGAATTATGTATTATTTAAACATTTCTAAACAAACATAAACAAATTAGCCATTAAAAACAATAGTGATGTAATAATAATAATAATATGTCTATTTCTCTTCCACAAGCCTATTGGCTCCCCCAGCAAAAATTGCAACTGATTCATGATTATAGTCTTACTTCTCGGCAACTAGTGGGTGTTCAATATGTAATTATTGAGGTTACAGAATTATAATAATGGGAAGGCATAAGCTTATCATGTGTTCCCCTTTAGAATGCTCTAAGTCATCTGATGGTACAGTCCAGATAGTAAGTTTCTAGGAATTCATTATTTCCACTGTGTTGGGTGACATGTATTGAATTTCATCCCCCAAGTTTTATGTATTAGAAACTCAATCCCCACTGTGAGTTGTTAAGGGAGTGGGAAATCCTATTATGATAACTGAAAGGTGGGACCTTGAACAGGTGATTAGATTGTGAGGACTATATCCTCATGAATGGATTGATCCATTCTTGGAACAATGGGAGTGGTTCTGGTGCCTTTAAAAGGAGAGTGAATGAGGAAATTAGTCTCTTTCTCTGCTCCACCATTTTCTGCCATGTGAGACTGCTATGTTGCTGTGAAGCTGTCACCAAAAGAGACCCTCACTGGATGTGTTCCCTGGACTTTGGACTTCCCAGACTCAGAAACTGTAAGAGATAACTTTTGTTTTCTTACAAATCAACCAGTTCCAGGTATTTTGTTGTAAGCAACAGAAATGGACTAACAATTGGATCAATAAATCATGGTAGCTACCACACAGAGATATTCAAGCTACGAAAAGTACCAAACTCAGATGAGCCCAGGGGCTGACAGATACCTGGGAAAGCTGAGCTGTAAAAGAATGTTCAATAATGTCAAGTGGTCTCAGTGTAGGCTTAGAGGGTGCAAAATATAAATAGAATTCAAACTAGTGAGGCGATAGGTGATAGCACAGGCAAAAGATAGGTGATGTTAAGAACTTAAAAATGAGATCATCCTCTCAAGATGAAATGACTAAAATTATCCCAAAATATGACCCAAGCCATCTATCAATGTTGACCTGTCAGTTCTTAAAGAGTTTAGGGAAATACCCAAAATTCTAAAAAGATAATTAGGGAATAGCCACAAGGAAGCTCAAATTATAATAGCATACCTCAAACTGCATACACATAGCATCAAGTTGGCACATTAGGGTGAGCCAGCTTATTAGAGAAAAGCAAATTGATTCTTGGTAACTTGGCAGAGCTGATACCTCATCAACTGCATTGAATCCTGTTTGAAGAAAGGAAGTGCCAGCAAAATGAGGATGAAGGGCACTCCATCTATAAAAAGCTATCCCTAAGGGAAAAAGTGTGTCAGCATTTACCTAGCCCTGCCTTGACTTTGGATCAGAAAGCAGAAGTACTATAGTTAATAGAAAGGAGTTCACTGTTGAGGGCCAAGTGGACTTTTTCTGTGTCATTCTTGCCTAGCTGCAATTGCTTGTGGGTCAAACTGCCTCCCTTTGTTGTAATTCCTTTACTCAGAAATGTTCTGAGAAATGTATAGGGGACTTAATATAATTTCCCATGTGAAGCCACATATGGAGAGAGAAGTTGACTGTGAGCATCTTGGTCTGATTGCTGATAATGGTTTTTAATTAACATTTGCTGAACATTCTGAGCAGCCAGCTACTGTGCTATATTACTCAGGATAGGCTAAAAGTGCTGTTTTAAAAACCCTAAGTCTCGGTGGCTTAACCCAATAAAAGTTTTAAAAGTTTTCCATCACTTATGGTCAAGCATGGGTCTTTGGTGAGAGTGGGTAGGGAGACCCCAATTTACACATTTGGTTGGGAACCTAGGCCTCTCCTATCATTGGCACCATCGTCCTCCAGGTCCTTGGAGATCTGTTAATTCAACTGGCAAATAAAGAAAGAGAGCAAGGATTGCACCTGGGGTGGGGGTGGGGGGGTTGTTAGGCCAGTCTGAAATTGGTGCACTTACTTGTGTTCACATTCCAACGGCCAGAACTCAGTCACATGGTCACGTCTAACTGCAAGGGAAGCTGAGAAATGTCTTCCTGAGTACTAAGAAAGGAGAGGCTAGATATTGTCATGCTCTAATAATCTCTGTCCCATGTGCTAAGTGTTTTGTATTAATTATATTATGTATAATATGTATTAATTATATCCTCAACACATTCCTTAAAAGGTGGTGGTATATTCATGGCATCCTAATCTTACAGGAGAGGAAACTTAAGCAAAGCTGGGATAAGTAACTTGCCCAGGAACAGGCAACTGTATCTAAGACAAAGCAAGATTAGAACACATCTCTGGAGTCCCTACTTTTAGCTACTATGATACGCAGTGATTATATTTATTGTAGCAAATTAATAATTTGGCTTTCAGATTTATAACTTTCAGGGCATTTATAAGACTATGAGTTTGAGCTTGTAAGTGGAGGACGAGATTCTAGAACATAGAGACCCACCAAGACACAAGGCACATCCTCTAATGAGGCCATGATGAGGCCATGAATGGCCAACCAAACTCTCTAGATGTCAGTACATCTTGTCTGGGCAAACCAAAACAAGTAAGAATACAAGTTAACAGTAAATGAACACTTATCACCAACCCAGGTGTGATTCTCAGTGTCTTTTTAAATCCCTACAACAATTGTACAAAATAGGTACTATTATGAAGATATTGCAACACGGAGAGATTAAGAAACTTACCCAAGCCCACACAGCAAGAAAGGACCAGAGGCAGGATTTGATCTAAGGCAATTTTAGTTCTAGAATTCATACTCTGAGCCACTATGTTAAAGAATAGTTCAACAAAGATGGTAACAACACAATCGTTGGTATAGTTTTCATCCACAGTGATTCCCACAACCACCTACATAGACTGAAAACTCTAATAACTCAGTTATCACCTCCTCTTCCCAAAGGACAGCACATTTCACACAAAATAGGTATATAAGAAATATTTATGAAACTGAAATTATTTGAAATATATTAAATCAAAGGTTGTAACATGGTGCCCTCTCGCTTTAGTTTAAATCCGCAAAATAAAAAGTAGCTAAACATTTTAGGTAAATTATCTCATTTAATCCTCATAAAGTCCTACCAATGATGTAATTTCATCCCCATTTAACAGGTCATAACACCAAGTTTCAACATAAGAAACAAAATTGGATGATATCTGACTTAGATGTAAGTGTAAACCTGGCAATGCTTTTGTAATGATTTCTGAACATCTCTCTAAATGACAAGAAATATCCTACACTGGCATTCCAAGAATATAGGCTGTTGAAAATTCAAGACTTTGCTTTCACAATGCTATATTTTTTACTTCCAGGGAAGTCATTTTCGTGAAGAACTGGCGTGAACAGCAGTCACAAGTGGGAAGAGCAATGGACAAGGAGGAGGAGGAATGAAATGGTCCTATAATTTTAGAAAGAGTGTGAAAAAAAGAAGTTAGACTTCTGGGTTCTATTTCTGGTTCTGCCTCTGTTTTCAAGCCAGCCAGCTGTCTCTCTACCTTTCTCTCCATTAATTGCAAAAGGTGGAGAAGAATATAGACTGGGTATAAAGCACCTTTTCATGCTTGGATGAAAGATCCTGTATTATGGCCAGCACAAAACCAGAATTGATCATGTTGTGAAATCCATATTGTGTTGCAATATATTGGTTTCAAGTTTTGCAGAAGCACTTTTACTCTGAATTCATAAGGTCAGACAAAGCAAAATTGCATTTTTAGGTGGGAACACCAAAGACAGATGTAGCACATTGAAACAGATGATGGTTTTGAGAAAATCTAGCCCTACAACAACTTGTAATGGCAGTGAAATTTGTGATCCATCCTATTCTCTTTTCTTCCTGCACTCTTTCTTCCTCATTAAGTGCCCCATCCCCCTGAGTATCCGTTTTCATATATTATCTTGTATCCTCATTAATAGTGACTAGGTAAGTTATTTCCCTCGGGAATATTGTATATCAGAGGAGATGAAATCCCAGGGAAGTAAGGAACTGTGTGCCCAGCATCATGGTCCATTAACTATCCTTTGTCTTTGACATTCACATGAACATCCCCCCGCTGGGAGAGGATGGTGAAGGAGAAGTAGGTCTGAAAATGCTGAGGTCCCTCTCGATATTGTGAAGTACTCTGAATTAGCATAGAACAGTTTTTGAACTTAGAGGATTGGTGTTTTCCCACTAGTACCACTAGCAATAGCCATCCTAAATTGCATTGATTGTGGTAGTTTTTCACCTGAGCCCTGGAATTTCATAAGCTACATTGGGAATCTTCATGGAAGAAAGTGTGATCATAGTCATATTCTGGGCCCTGGTCCACACGGTCTTGGTCCAGGGATTCAGTTTTGACTATAGGCCATTCATCTATCATAGAGTTCCAAGAATACCAGGTCTCCAGCTTAAACAAGTGGCCTAGGGGCATGTCAACAGTGATGTCCATGCCAAGCATTAAGTCCTTGTGATCCATAAATCTTTATAATTCCAAAGCAGTGTCCTTCAGAAGTAGGAAAACATTTCTTTGTCACAGTTTCCATCATACATTGTTCAATATTTCCACCAAACAGGACTACTTTCTCTTCAAGTCTCACTGGTAGAAATGGATCCTCCAACTTCTACCAGACCACCCCACCCTGGGGCACCAGTATGAATCCGTGGATCTGGGTTCAGATATGCTGATGTTCTCCAACTGTCTTCCCTCTCATGGATCGAGGCATCAATCTCTTTTTAAAAGAAGCCCTCTTAATCTGACATAAACCAATTTAGATAAACAGATGGCTGAAGGCTATTGCCTCCACCACCTCACAGATACACCCAGACATTCTGAATTTCTTTTAGGCTCATTTGAGGCCTTTTTCCTTTGTCCATACACAATGTACAGATGCCAGGTTCATAGCTCACCATCACAGTATCCTATTTAATTTCATTTCTGAAGATCTATATTAAGACAACACTCTTCAAAAGAAGAGAATATCTTTTTGAGTACCTTAATGTGTTTTTTTTTTCTTTTTCCTCTACATGCGACAATTCTCCAGTTCCCAAACATATATATATGACTCTCATAACAACCAAACTTCCCCTACTGTCGTGCTTTGTGTCAGACCTCTTAATAGTCTCCTGGTGACTTTGAGAAGTGTTATGCAGAAAACATCTGCATTTTCACTCCCGCTTTGACACTGTTCAGTTATGTTTTGGGGACTGGCCCATTCCACTGATCCTACAGCAAAGAGACATAGTTCTTATTTAAAACATGAGCAGTGTTTCAGTAAATTCATCATTAAGGAGAGAGAGACACCTCAGTGGAGCTTAAGCCCTTTGTCTCGTTAAGTAGGATAAAAATTCTTGGACTAAATTAGCTGTGCAATATCAAGTTCATGCTGATTCTGTGATCTCATTTTGTCTGGGTCCTCATTAAAAACAGGGTACTAGTTGCTCTAATTTCAAAGTGTCTCCCCACACTCACACACACAAAACCTTGGTTGAGAAATGAAAAGCAGACTCTCATTCAGGCATGCATGAGGAGGTTAGTCACTTTGGTTCATTATCTGTAAATAATACAGCAAGCTCCTGAGGTTTTGGGGTTTTTTGTTTTGTTTTGTTTTTGTAAGCTTGCCATGGTCCTGCAAATGTATGTGTACTCCACATGTCTAGAATCACCTGTTTTCTCTCCTTGCATTATTTAAGGGAAAATGGACTATTTAGAGAATTACAGATTGTTGTTTTGTTTTGTTTTTGTAAGCTTGCCATGGTCCTGCAAATGTATGTGTACTCCACATGTCTAGAATGACCTGTTTTCTCTCCTTGCATTATTTAAGGGAAAATGGACTATTTAGAGAATTACAGATTGTAATGATCATGGACTAACTTTAGTGATTTAGAGCAGTATCGGAGTTTCACAAATACTAGTAAAGCCAGGGAACCTCCTAAAAGCTGGAATATTGCAAATAGTATCTCATCACCTTCAGGTTCAGACTGCTTTTGCTTTTTCATACATATTCATTCAACAAACATTATTGAGTATTTAAAGTGTGCCAAATTCTGTACAGACCTAAGAGTTACAATAATAAAACAGTGTGAAAAAATTTTTTAAATAAATTTAAAAAATTAAAAAATAAATTAATTTAAAAAAATTAAAAAGTGTAGTCATGTCCCCAAAGCTCAAAAGCTATTGGAACACATTGATTCAAAGACAATTAATAATCTAGGGCCGGCCTGGTGGCGCACTGGAGAGTGTGCCGCTTGGGAGCACGGCGGCGCTCCCGCCG
>NW_007727039.1:110435-124731 GCF_000696425.1 Galeopterus variegatus
GAAACATAATTGATTATACATGTTTGTGGAGAACAGAGTTGACTATCAATAACTGTGTACATGTGTGATGATCAGATCATGATAATTGGCACATTCATCATTACAAAACGTAATCATTCTTTGTGTCCATTAACCAATTTCTTCCTGACTTCCCTCCCCCACCTCCCTTTCCCACCTCTAGTAACCACAGTTCTGACCTCTCCTGAAGTTTCAATGTATTATTGTGATTGTTGTTTGCTTGTATCTTTCTGTCTTTCTCTCAGAAATCACTCTATTAATAGGTTAAAGGAGAAAATTCTTAGGATTCTCTCCATAGGTACTAATAAGGCATGTGATAGCATTCAACCTCCTAGCCACAAGAGGAGAAACCTTATTTCTTCTCCTCATTAGCAGAGGAGCTTCTGTTCCCTTCCAATAAGGGGGATATGAGAACGAGTACTTAACCCCCTTGTTCCACCAGCTACAGGTCACTCTCTCCCCAGGACACAGTGAGCAGCCAGAGTAATTGGTCAGGTGCCATTCACTGAGCGCCTTCAAGGTGGCCTTTTACTCCCATGGACATTAGGGTTCTTAGCACAAAGGGTTCTTTTTTCTTCTCTGCTTCTTTTCTCAGCATGGGAAGGACCTCCCCACCCCACAGGAGCTCTCTACCTCTCCATCTCTACCTCTCTCCTTTCCTCTTCTCTTCCTCTTTCCCTCTCTTACTCTCTTGTCTCCATCTTCATCGCCATCTCTATATCCATTTCCATCTCTATCTCTGTCTCTCTATCTCTGTCTCTCTCTATATCAGCAACTGGATGTGTGAATCAGGCCTCAGGTCCTAGGTGGGTAAGCTTCTTCAACAAGGTTGCCAGGAGCTCTGAATTGTAGGGGATGATTGACTTTTGGCACGTGATATTCAGTGGACACTTTGGTCGCATTTGACTGGTGATCCTTGGGTCTCTCCTCTATAGTGTAGGACCCAGAGAAGAAGAGGGAGGAATCTTAGCCCCTTCACTTCCAACCTCCCACAGTAGCTCACCGTTCCACTCTTCACTCCTGAGCCTTCCTGGACACATCAATTCTCTTGCCACCTTTGACACTGGAATTCAACTATTGCCAACATCATTCATTCAGGCACTCATTCATTCAATAAATATTGAGCACTCACTTTAATGTCCAGCTCCATAAAATATCCTAGGAATTCAGTAGTAAACAAAACAGATATGGTCTCTGTCCTAGTGAACTTATAGCATAATGTGGGAAATAGATTGTAAATAAATAATTGCAAGGATAATTTGTAACTGCTCTTTTGAAACATGCTGTCAAAGAGTGAGTGAGTTGAGTGAGAAATATATCATAAGCAGGACAATTTTAACCTGTGGGATGAGGAAAGGTCTCCATAGGAAAAGTCACATTTAGAGTGAGATAGAATTACCCAGATTGGAAGAAGGAGAAATAAAGACCTTGAATCAGCAAAGAATTTGAGCGAGAAAGAAGTAGGAGATGAGCTGGAGAGCTATATCATACAGGATCTTCTGAGTTTTTTGAACTTGATCCCAAGAGCAACAGGAAATCACTAAAGAATTTTAAGTAGGGGAGGAACACATTCTGTTCTCCCTCTGTGTTCTCCCTCTGTTCTCTTCTCTGTGTTTTCAAAAGTTTACCCTGGCTGCCATGTAATAAATGGATGGCAGAGGGACTGCTGAGAGATCAGTTCAGAGGCCACTGGTTGGCCTATTGTGGGAGCAATGGATGCAGGAAAGAGGATGGATTCAAGATACATTTTGGAAATAGAACCAACCACCCTAATTGAAGAGATGCAGAGGATGAGGGAAAAGGAAACTGACAAGAATGATTTCCAAGTTTCTGGCTCGAGCAACTGCATGAATGGAGATGCACTTTTTTAAGGTGGGAAATTTTGCAGAAGGAGTATATTCGGGATCATGGAGGAGGATCAGGAACTCCCTTTTAGAAACGTTGAGTTTTAGGAGATATATACAGAAGCTGCTAGCAGTCAGTTGGCGATCCGCGCCCGCAGCACAAAAAAAGATGACTGAGATGAAGATATAAATTTGGAATTTGTCAACATATAGATGGTATTTAAAGCCCTGTGGGCGGGGAGATCCCTTAGAGGGAATGAAAAGCGAGAAGAGAAGAGAGGGAATGAGGGAATGAGATCTGGTAACTGGTAGAATTAACTGCGATTCACTATCACTGGGGAGAACTTGTCTTTGAGTCCACAAAGAATAATGGACACATTGACTTTCAATTAAAATGATAGGATTAGGATGTCAGGGAGGTTTCCTGTGACTTTTCCAGGTCACCTCAGTAGTTGGCATCTCCTTCCTGCTCCTGATCCCCAAATTCATCTGCAAAAGTATAGCGTTATGGGATGTAAGAAGCCTTGTTAATTGAAAGTAAAGAAATACTCCCTTGGATGTATGTTATTCACCTCTGTATATTAGGTTTTTTCCCCAAGAGTGGGAGCGCCATCTGCAAGTTCGTAATATTAATGTTCTCACTAGCCCTGCTGACCAAATGAAACCTCCATGTGAGGAGTCAGAGAACTGTTCAGATGCTTTATGGAAATTCAGTGAGTAAGTAGATCGCAAAAGGAAGAGCCCAATACCAAACAGCATTCTTCTCACATCAGTCCCTAAGTTGATACTTAGGCAACAGCCTGTGACTTCATTTCAAAGACCTCTGGGCCTATGAAGTTTTCTGACATTTTTCAGAAATCTAAATAAGATGACTTAAAACCTTCCATCAAGGGCCAGTGCATCTTTGTCATTTAGCTTGTTTCAGATATACCAACTTTGATGTGTACCTCTTCCTGTTCTCTTTTTCCCCTTTTCCTTTTTTTACTGTGATTTTTATAAATGATGCCCAATGCATCACAGGTTAAGGACAAGGAAAAGAGTTCTCAAGTGTGAGAAGAAATGGAACAACTGGTGACATAGGCCTCATCAAGAAAAAAAAAAAAGAATAATACCAATGTCAATTTTTCCTACAGTGCTTTGAAAACATTACCTTATCTTGTAAGCCAGATTTGGATGTAATCATGTAAAGCACTTCATGGCACAGAATTATTATTTACCTAAAAATACCAAGTCAATTCACTCAAGGTTACAGTATAACTATTTATTTCCCATTTACTCTTTCCTTTTATTTTTAATGGCCAAAAGAAATAGGAGTTGGTAGAAAAAATACATTTTTCTTCTCATGGGGGCTAGCATGAAAGTGTGTTCTATATCAAGTAGTTCTGAAACTTTAATATGTGTCCCAACATTTTTCTGCTCATGGGGGCTAGCATGAAAGTGTGTTCTATATCAAGTAGTTCTGAAACTTTAATATGTGTAAGAATCACCTGAAGTGAAGCATTTGTTAAAGTTTGTTAAGTTTTATGGCCTCACTCCCAGAGACTCTGATTCAGTGGGTCAGAGTGGGGCCCATGAACTTGCCTTTCTAACATGTCCACAGGTGTTGCTAATGTTGCTGGTTCTACAGCCACATTTTGAGAACCAGTTTTTACCTGATCTCCCAAAGATTCCCAGTGGAACTGAGTCCCCGCTGCTCACAGTACTAACCTGCACAGTAACTCACTTTTTCTTCACTTCTTTTCCTTCTCTGTTTGATGTTCATATTCCTCTACCAGTGTTTTCCAGGATCTTTTCCATCGTAAACTACTTGCACTCAAATCCCAGGTTCAGCAACTTGCTTCTGGGATTAATCCAGACTGAGACAAAAGCAGAACCAGAGGGCAAGCAAGCTGGAAGGAAAGCAATCAGAAACATCTCATTGGGATGCCGTCCCTGCTACTATGCAGAGCACTTCCACTGACTTGGGCTGCTGAAACATCCTAGCTGTGCATCTCTGCATGCCTCACTCCAAATGCAGTCTCAGGCCACAGCATCAGATGCACTAAGCTTTGGGCAGATCATGCATGGTTTTTGACTGTCTAAAATGCCCAAGTCCCAAACCTTGAAATAGTCTTGGATTCCACACTCTCCATTTACCTTTCTTATCCAATTGGTCATCATATCTCTCCACGTCAGCCTCCTTATCTCAAAAATGTTTCCTTATCCATATCGTCTAGGTCTGGTTCAGGCCCTCATCTTTTTTCTCTTGACAGACAAGAGTCAAGTGACTTATTTCTTATTCCTTAGCCTGGTTCCTTTCCTTTGCTTCCTTCATACTGATGAGCTTTATAGAATGAAAGTATGACGTGTCCCTTAAAACCTTCCAGTGGTTCCTCATAATGAGGTCAATATCAAAGAAGGCCTTCTGTGATCAGATCCCTGCTTACTTCTCCAGCCTAGTCCCTCATTTCTTCAAAGCATACACTCTACACTTAAGCTGCATCAAATTACTTTCACTTCCCTAAACAGACACTGCCTCTCACGAGCTCCATGCTTCTGCCCACAGGCCTGGAATTCATTTATTTAACAAATATTTATTGAACTCCAAATTCTTGCTAGACATTGTTCTAGAATCTAGACGGTTGTTATGCAGCTGTGAACAAAAGTGGTAAAACCCTACCTTCATGGAGCCTAACTTCTAGAAGGGTGATGCAAACAATAAACAAAACCAATATGTAGAAGATCCGATGGTGGCATGTGCCAAGGAGAAAAATAAAGCAAGAATGGGGACAGTGTGTAATGGGGCAAGATCAATTTTAAATAGGATGTGATGGGGGACCTCAATGAGAAAAAAAGGGACATTAAAGCAAAATCCTTCTGGAGGAAGGCAGTGAGTCTTGCAGGTATCTGGGGAAGATCGTTCCAGCAGAGAGAACAGCAAGACCGAAACCCCTCCTGTCTCACTTGCTGTGCCCAGCCTCACTTATCTAATTCCACATCCTTCAGGACTCCTATCAGATCTCTCCCACAACCTGGAGTCTCTCCTGACTCCCATTGCCCATTCTCAATTAAAGATCCCATCTCAATGCTTTCAGAACATCCGATATACTTGTATGACAGCATTTAAAACATCAGTGATAATAAGTTGCAGTTGACACATACAAAGTACCTGAATGCCAGGCACTGTGCTGATGGTTTACATGCATAATTTCCTTTCAGTTCTTACCACCACTGTGAGAAGACATGTATTTATATTATATAATTTTATAAAGAAAGAAATTGAGACACAAAGAGTTTAAGCAACTTATTAACGATCACCATGAATTCTAATTTTTATCCCATGGACTGAGCTCTTGGATAACAAGGTCTACGTGGCTGTCATATCTGTATGCTCTATAAAAGGCTCACAAAAAGGGCCTTTAGCTCAATCTTCAAATAGACCTTAACATAGCCATATAATAAAATGGAACTATTCTCTGTGTGTATCTTACCAAATCGTGCAAAAGTGGCCACATACATTTATACACATTTGGTGAGTATGTTTTTGATGGTCTGACTTAACAGCAGAATTCATTTGGTGAGACTCTGGAGTCAATTCACAAAGAAAGGCTGGTATTTTTCAGAGAATCTGATATGGACATGTAAAGCTGATTTGGTTGCCAATTAGGAGAGATGTGCTCTACAAATTAAGACTCCATAGACTGAGGGAAACAACAGTGGTTTCAATTATGAGTTCGAAATGGAAAATCATTTGGACAGATGTTCTGAATCACAGGTGTTGATATATCATCAAGCTGCTTCTCACATGAGCAACTCCTAGTTGCTCTCCAGGTGAGCAGCAAGTCCCCAGATGAGTAGCTTCAGGGAGTTATTTATATAAAAATGGTCAACAACTCCATGTACACTTGCAAATGTCTAATCTTTGTAAAGTTCTGCTGACTACCCTTACCATTCCTCAGCTCCAGAATTGTACTGTTCATATTTCTAGCTCAGTGTTTCTCAGGTGGGGTGGTTTTGCCCCACAGGGGACATTTGGCAATATCTGGAGACATTTTTGGTTGCTGCAATTACTGGGGGTGGGCTGCTATTGGCATCTTGTGGATAAAGGCCAGGATACTACCAAATATCCTACAATGCACAGGACAAGCTCTCCCAGCCTCCCTCACACACAACAGAGAATTCTCGCATCCAAAATGTCAACAGTGCCACAGTCCTGTCTTGTTGCCTTGTATAAACCCTAGTGTCTGTCTTTGATTCCCATCCAGTGATATGTCAAGGGTGTAAGCACTGTTCTTGCTGTTGTTTATTGGGGAGAATCCCTGGTGCATTACATAAATTTCCTGATGTCATGTTGGAATAAATCTTCAATTCTCAAGGTTGCTGCTTCAGCTTGAAATGCTACCCACACCCCACACACAGGGTGAACACCTACTCCTCTTCGAAACTCAGAAGTATCACTTCTGATATGAAACTTTCTCTGACATCCCACAAGAAGAAATGACTACCCTTTTTATGCACCCCAGCCATATCCCACACATAATTCTAGCATAAGAACTATAACACCTCATTGCCTTTATTAGCTACATGCCTGTCTACTTAGCTCCTCATTGGAGCTTAGAGACCAGGTCTTACTATTTTCAGTTTCCCAAGCTCCTAACACAGCACCTGGTCCTTAGTAGGTATTTGATATATGTGTTTGAAATGAATGTATTTTCAGGAGGAAATCTGGTTCCTGCAGTTGTTCTACATTCAGCTACTTTAAATTTTACTGTAAATGTGCCTCTTTCTTCTCCAGTTTCCAAATAGGATAGAAGCCAAGCAAACCACACAGTTCATCCCTTTGCCCTCAGCCTCACAGCCAGCATTGCTAACATTCGAATTCATAAGACATTCCTCCAATGCCCTCAAAACAACAATATCAAGTCCCCATAATGGTGGGAAAAGATGATAAAAATAGGCTGCTTAAAAATCAAGCACTTTTGTACAGAAAAAAAGAGAGGCAAACAGCCGCTGGCTCCTTCCTGTGAGTAACAGAAGTTTCTATTTTAAAAGAAAGGCAGTCAAATAAGAAGCAACTTTATCACAATGCTGCTTTCCCAGATTTCTTGGCCAAGGCAACCCATCAGCCTGTATCAGGCTCTTGGCGTTCCGTGACAGACCCGGCTCCAGCGATGATTCATAGCTGCCATGTGAGGAACAGAGACTTTCACACGAACTCACCCCTTAAAGAAAAAAAAAAAAAATCAGCCAGTAAAAGGCCCAGCTCTGTCAATTATGCGTGCAGCCCTCAACTTCAGTCCCTGGCAAATAACAAGGTAAGTGATTAGCATTGCCAAAGCCATAGGCTTTCAACGGATCTCCATCTTCATGCTCTCAAGTAGCCAAGGAGGTATATTCCCACTCCTAGCTTAGAAGTTTGTCTCCCCAAACACAGTGGAGAAACTGGGTGCATAACCTAATCCTCATCTTTTTTCCTCATCCTTAAACTTTCTTTGGTTTTGATCGATCCATGTAGATTTTGGATGACCTTTATGTTACAGATTAAAAAATATCTCCACTTACATCATTTTGACTTCCACTTATTCAATAGTTAGGATTTCCAAGTTTGTTTATATTTTTATTCAGTTAAGGTTTCTGTCACTGTCGCTCCTGATAGGTTTTGAGAAACAACACTAACTGTTTAAGAATAAAATAGAACACGGTTCATCTGACGGAAACAGAAGGGATGAATGTTTTCCATAGCCTGAACTGAGTCGATTATCATTCTTGGGCAAAATGTTGGCTTAAAGTTTTCCTGAAGCTAAGCCAGAAAAAGGAACAGATTGCAAGCGTGTGCAAATCAACACTGAGGACTTTGAACATTGAAAAGCGGGGAGGCAGGCTTTGGCGTCTCCTTCTGGAGACAGCTTCACGAGCAGGGAGAGCACCGTCTTGCCCTGCCTGAGGGTGGGCAGTCCCGCTGATCACAAAGTCTCAGCGAGGAAAAGAGGTCACCACTGGGATTTTCCTGATGATGATTGCAAAATACCTCTCAACTTCCATCCAAATGACACGATCAAGGGTGCAGAGCCAAAGAGAAAGTCTAGGATCCAAAATCAGAGCCTTGCAGGCAGGATGAGCAGTGGGCTCTTTAGGTCCAATGTGCCTGACTTTAAAAGTGTCCCATCATGGAATTTCTAAACATCAGATAATTGCTTTAAATAGTGAAACCCTAACAACCCCAGTACCTGCTGTTTATTAAGCAATCCTTGTAGGTCAGGTGCTGCACTTGTTCAATCCTCACAATAACCCAGGAAGGTGCCGTGCACTGTTCCACTCTATACGTACTTAATGCATGAACTCCTCTCAGCAAGCCCGTGGAGTAGGTATTGTGATCTTAATTTTACTAGTGAGGAAGTTGAAGCACAGAGTTATTTAAGAGTGTGGCCATGACATGGGTCCTGATGGGGGAGGTCCAATATGAACTTGAGCAAGCATTCTGTCTCCTAAGCCATGCTTTCATTTTTTAAAAAATTACAGCTTTATTGGGATATAATTCATGTACATATAATTCACCCTTTGAATGTGTACAATTTAATGATTTTTAGTATATTTACAGAGTTGTGCAACCATTACCACAATCAATTTTAGAACATTTTCATCACCCCCAAAAGAAATCTTGTACCCATTAGTAATCACTTCCATACTCTACCCCACCCCCTGGCCTAGGCAGCCACTAATCTACTTTCTGTCACTGTAGATTTGTTTCTTCTGGACATTTTATATAAACAGGACCCATAATATATGGTCTTTTACGACCAGCTTCTTTCACTTAGCGTAATGTTTTCAAGGTTCAGCCATGCTGTAGCTTGCACGGGTATGACTACTTCATTTCTTTATATTGCCAAATAGGTCACAATCTTAACCACTACACTGTGTTCCTCTCTGAGGCTGGTGTTATTCTCATTTTCCACACGAGAAAGATTCTCAGTAAAATGGAATAAGTTGCCCAACGTCACACTGACAGCCAAGGGCATATCTGGCATATGCTGACCCCAAAGCAGTACTCCCAAAACCCTGCTATATTGTGTCCAAGGGATGTTTTTTCTTAGAGAAGTTACCTACACTAGGGAAATCAGCCTCATGTGTCCTGGTGACTTTCATCTTACTTCCATGAAAGGCATTACAGTAATGGTAGAGGAAATGGACTTTTGAGTTAAGCTCAGGACCAAGATGTCACTTTAGACAAATCTCTTAATCTTTCTATACCTTGGTTTCTTCATCAGCAAAAGAGGAATAATGATGTCTATGTCATAGAGTTGGGAGACACTGCATGTAAATAGTGTCACCCAGTGCCAGGCACACTGTAAGGGCTTCAACAGTAATACCATTCTGTGGGGGAATGTGTGTTGAGGCAGGTCTAGGACAAAGAAGGAGGTTCAGCTGGAGGAAAAGGAGGAAAGGAGAAAGCAGCAAAGTTACGACTGTGTGAGAAACTTGTGGTCGCTTTCATGCCTTTATCTCTAGGAGAAATCAGCAACGTGGAACGTTTGCAAGCACAACTTGATTGACACAAAGACATCTGGAGAGAACCCCAAGGGAGAGCTGCTCCATTCTTCCTTCACTTCAGTCCACCCGTGGGTGTCCCGCTTGTCATCTGCACATTTCCAGATGGTTCAGCTCATACCTAAGAAAAACATACATATTAGACCATAATCATTGATCCACCCAGCCCTGGACTCCTTGTACACTAATCTAAAACATTTATATTTTGGAAAGTGGAGGGTGAGGGAAGCAGCACATTAGCAAAGGCTGCTTGGCACTGTACAGTGCTATTTAAAGATCATGTATGCATTGATTCAAAGAATAATTCATAAGCATCTATTACAATGAAGACTAGAAGCTGGCGGCTTGAGAATCTGCTCTGGTATCACAGAATTTTAGTTGTAATAAACCTCACTTAGGCGGCCATTAGCAAACCAAGCATGCCAGCATCCATGACTGCATCATTCCCTGCTCCTCCATTGATCTGGGCTTGGCCATGGGACTGGCTTTGGTCAATGGGACATTAGCAAGTATGATGTAACAAGAGGCTTTTTACGCTTGCTTTGGGGAATCACTCGCTTAAAACCCAGACACTGAGCTGTGAGAAGCCCAAATTAACCACATGGAGGAGAATTGAGGCCCCAGTTGAGCTCCCCATCAATAGCCAATATCAACTTGCAGGCCATCTTGACTGAGTGAGTCAACTTGGAAGATTCTCCCACCCCTGTTGAGCCTCCTTCTGCTACACTAGCCCATGCTACTTGGAGCAGAGATGAGCTGATCCTGCTAAATCCTGTTCAAATTGCAGAATAATTAGTACATAAATAAATGTTATTGGTTTAAGCCACCATTTGAGGTAGTTCATTTTACAGCTGTAGACAACCCAAATAGTGGTCTAAGCATAGCACCAAGCACAGGTGTGAAGTGAACTCTGCTTTTCCAGTCCAATATCCACCTTTCTGAACCATCAAGAGGTAGAGAACCTGACCTATGCTGACAGTTTGAGAAGGCTGGCTCTTGCCCTGATGTTCCTAACAATGCTATGCTTTAATAATAACAGCAAAAGCATTATTTATTCACCTCTTTCTATGTGCCAAGGACTGTGTCAAGTGCTATATATTTATGGTTATATAATATTTCATTTTGTCCACATAACAGTTTTGTGAGAAAAAAAAATCTCTATTTGACAGATGAGAAAACTGAGACTTGGAGAGATCAAGTTGCTTTCCAAAGATGTTCCTGCCAATATTCCAATAGCAGAATTAGGATTCCAACCAGTCCTCCATGACTAATACCAGCTTCCATCAGGACACGCTGCCTCTATACCAGGAAGGCATTGCTGACCCACTTCGCAGCCTGGGACTTGCATTTCTTTATCAGCAGAGATGAGGGGATCCTACTAATCTCACCACACTCTCTAGCCATTATCCTCCCAAGCATTTTTGTTGTTGCTGTTGTTGTTGTTGTTGTTGAAAAGTGGATGCCAAACATCAGGCAACTTCTCTCTTCTAAGAGGGAAAGAAAAAGGAACTCATTGCCTTCAACATCCCATACGTTACAGGAATTCTTGCTCCTGGTTTACCTCTAGCCACCACCCATCCCCTTAGCTCCATTAGAGAGCTTGAACCACCAATGGAGAAACACCCACTCCTGTCCCATTCTGTCACAGCCATCCTCCTTGATGTTCTCTTGGGAGATAAGCACACAGGGGACAGGGTCAGGAAAAGAAAGTGCTGTCACAGATTGAGGTCTGGGCCCCAGAGGCCAGTACTCACTCTTGGTGAACTAGGCTAGATCACATGGCACTTCAAGAACATGTCCCATGTTGGCATCAAAGCCCCTTATAATCTCCTTTTCCCATTCCCCCAGACCCACACTCTCACCCTGTGGGCTGTGTACATCACATGGTGCCTCTGAAGGAAGGGAAAGAAGTCCAAGAAGAAGAGACCTCACAATGGCTTTCAAGGTGGGAAAGCTTTGAAGGGTAGAATCTCTATGTCTATTGAAATGTGTTACATATTTTTAAAATGTTAGCAATAATAATTACAAGGAGACAAAAGAGAGAAAGACAGGAAGAAAAGAAAGGGGATGGGTTGTATGAGGGAGAAAGACTGGAGTTTTGCTTAGTGGTTTCAATCACTAACACTCCTCTTCAAGCACTCCTCCCACTGATAATAATTATTCATTTGTAAGTCTATTTGCCCTGCTAAATAGTGAGCTCTTTAATAAAAAGGATCCTGTCTTAGGTAAATTTGCAATTCCATTTTATACAGTGCCAACAAATACATCTTTTGAATGATTGAGAATGAATGAACAATTTTTCTTCATTTCTATCCTTCTCCTGGTGGCTGGCATCTTGGCCCTGCGTCCAAACTCCTTGTTCTACCTCCTCAGCTTCTGTGGGCCATAAATCATAATACGACAGGAAGACATTGAGAAAATTGGTTTTGGCCGAGATACAGAAGCATGGTAAATGGCCTTGATCTTAATCCCTTATCAGCATTTATGCTTGAGGGTAAAATTGGGGGTTGGGAGTAGAAGAGGAGACTGAAGGCCAGTATGGCCCTGAAGCCATGGATATTGATGATTTGCCATGGTAAATGGCCTTGATCTTAATCCCTTATCAGCATTTATGCTTGAGGGTAAAATTGGGGGCTGGGAGTAGAAGAGGAGACTGAAGGCCAGTATGGCCCTGAAGCCATGGATATTGATGATTTGTTTGTCCTGAGTCCTGCTAACTTATTTTGATCTATGGCACTTTTGCTCTACTGTTTCCGGTTTTTCTACCACATCTTTAGTCCCATTTGTCTTGACCTTGTCTCTTCATGTGCATGCTTCATCTCTGAGCCATGATTTCTCTGTGTGGCCAGTCTTAGGAAAAGAAAACAAGCCTTTTTTTTTCCCAATGAATTCTAGGATCTTCGTAGGCCACCTCCCTTTCTCCTCATGTTTTTCTTTCAGGAAGGTGGATTAATCAATCAATCAATATATTCACACATATTTAACTACATAATCGAAGCTACATATATGCCTTTGCCTTCAGTTGATGAATGTGATTTTTTAGACTCAGAGCACATGAGTGCTCTCTTGGGCTCTACCTTTTAGAGATATTTTGAAATCAAATTAAAGTATCCTTGGCATCACTTAGAAGTTTTGAAAAATAAAATCTTTAAGGGAAGGGCAGAGGGGGTTCTTCTTACACCTCACACACCTCCCCACTTGGGTAAAAATAGACATCTAAAACACTGAGACGCAGCCTTCACTGTGAGGACCTCTCTCCGAAGCTGCTTCAATCTCTTCTCCAGAGTACCGGCTGTCAGCTCACAAGACTGAGCATGAGTTAATACCCAACGTTAAGCAAAGTCAAAAATCAAATACATCAATTGCTTAACTGAAAGCACATTTCAAAGGAGGACACAGCCAACTGGATAGCAGTCCTGAGCAGAACTTGTCCTGGCAGGTATCTGATGAAGATGCTGCTCTGTCATGCTTCCAAAGTCCTTCTAAGCAGGCAGCTTGGCAGTACACAGTCTCCATGGGGAGAGATGCCTCCAGTTCCAGGAAACAGAGCTGAGGAAGGGCAAAGTAGACAACCCATAGCAATAACTCTACATCACACTTCCCTAATGCCTCACAAACACTAGTGGTCTTGCCTATAGCCTTCATGGAGCTAGATCAGGATCCCCATGCTGACACTGAGAAAACAGACATCGTTTTTCCACTCATGCTCAGTGGGTCAGTTTTGCTTTTTAATTCCTGAGATCTAGAATTCCCAACCATTGACCTCCACATCACCCGTGCACTCCTCCCCTCCAAATCAGGACATTGTTGCAACTAAGCAATTGAGAGACAAGACTGCAGATCAGTGGAATCGGAAGGTGATGGTCATTGGCACTTCTAGGCTTTCTTCCACGCAGACATCTCCAGTGCTTCATAGGCTGTGCATCATGTCTCTCACCAGATCTTAAGAATGCCTTCATCCTGGGTTCCCAATGAGCACTTGAAGCAGATGATAAGTGGATGCTTTTCTCAGGCCACAGCACAAGCCTTTGGTGGTCCTTATTTGCTCCATCAACCTCACTTTCCAGATTTATGTATATGATCTCATTGCTGAGATGGAGGAACAGGACATTGGAGTGTGAAACAACAAAATATACCTTCTCTTTCCTAAAGCAAAGCAATCTACCTCAATCACAAATCTTGTCAAGATGCTAAAACACAGTGGTAGAAACAAGGGCAGGGACAGCAACCATAATGAAGAGTTTGAGAAATTGTAAAGTGTTCCCAAATGGAATTGGTACCTCTTGGAAATAATCCTACAGAGAATATATACCTGTCACTAAAGGATGCCCAAGTCACCTACCCTATACCAGTTATCATGTGTGGGTCTGCTGTAACCACAGGAGTAACAGATATTCAGTTCTGAAAAAAGCAGCTTTTAAGAATAAAATTCAATTCTTGGCATGTGTTGCAATACTTCCTCTGTTCCAAACTTAGTACTGAAGCCACCCACAGGACCGCTGTCTTAACCAAATACACTAAGGAAACAAGTCTTCTTGCAGAAAGCCCACACAAATGACATCCAACAGCCAGGGTCAGGTAACAATGCACGCAGGCTGAGAAGGCTTCTCTGATGTGGCACCACTGGACCTGCTGCAGCTGAGCAAGCCAGAGATGCTCATAAAACTAATTCCATAGACTGCAGGGACAGATGTCTCCTGGTACTCAGAACTCCTGACTCTAGGGAAGGCAGTGCCCAATTTTTGACTGTGAACTCAATCTCTATAAAACAGAATGATGAAAACAGAGAAAGACACCTCTCGTGCAATCTGTTTTAGTCCTTTTTGTGTTGCTATAACAGAATTACCTGAGACTGGGTAATTTATAAAGAACAGAGGTTTATTTGGCTTATGATTCTGGGACAGCTGCAT
>NW_007727039.1:125731-132107 GCF_000696425.1 Galeopterus variegatus
AAGAGAGAGAGAGAGAGAGAGAGAGAGAGAGAGAGAGAGAGAAGGTGCCAGGGTCCTTTAAACAGTCAACTCTCATGGGAACTAATATAGCGAGAACTCACTCACTACCCCTCCTCCCCCAGGGAGAGCACTAATCCATTCATGAGGGATCCACCCTCATGACTCAATCAGTTTCCAACACTGCCACATTGGGGATCAAATTCCCACATGAGTTTTAGAGGGGACAACACATCCAAACTCCATCACAATCTCTATATAATCCACAGTGCCCATTCAGTTTCCCTTGAATATCTATTTTCATATCTAGTTTACTAATCTTTCCCACATATAATTTTTATCTTTTCAGCTAGATCATAAATTATGTGAAGGATGGCAACTAGGACTGACCTCCTCTCCCCCAAATGCACCACAAACTTGGCTTCAAAAAAGAGAGACCATATTTCAAGGTTTTGCATTATTCATGCCATAAATCTCAAACATTTCTTCTAATTTATCTCATTCCTTGCTTCCAGAACTATTTTTTCCAGCTTTTAACCTTCTAGTCCGTCTTCTTGTAGATAATCTTTCCTTCCTTTTTGTATTTAGCCTCGAACTTGGGATTTTCTTCAGTAGTGGGTAAGAGAACCTGCTCTGAAGCCAGCCTTCCTGAATGCAAATCCTGACACTACCATTTACTAACAGTACTATACTAGAAAAGTTATTTTAATCTTCTAAACCTCAATTTTCTCATCTGTAAAGTGGTGCTCATAATAGCACCTACATCCTGGAATTGTTGAGAAGATAAAATGGTTTATATGTCAAAAAATTAGAACAAGACCTGACATAATAGAATTGCCCAATAAACGTTAGCAGTTGTGAGGCATTTTTCTGCCACCTCTATGGCCATACAGACCTTTAGTCAACCTGGAAAAATACCCAGTTCAACTCATCTTCCAGGTACTTTACTCCTGAAAACCCATGCCAGGTTCACTCCAGCAGACAGAGAAAAAAGCATTTATTTCTGTTATGTAGACAAACACAAGCAAGGCCTTATAGTACATGATAAGATTTTCTTATCCAATGATTAATGTCTTGTTCATTCAAATGGAGCTCCATGGAGCCTTAAACACAAAAGGTATTTTTTTTCCCCTTTTTAAACTGGTTTTCTATCAAAGAAAGATTTACTTTGCTCTTCACCAGATAGTAAAACTCACAAATAACTCACTACTTGTCTTACACACCCATTCCTGGTCTCCATATTTGAGTGGCCACCAAAAAAGCATTATTTATTCAATCAACTAACATTTATTTGCCATGGACCCTGCCTTTAGGTGATTAATATCTGGTTGTGAAGACAAGACTAACACATAAGACATTATCAAAGAACAATAGAAAGTATGTAATTAATTTCTGAGTGAAATAAATGGTGCTGATTATACAGTAATTCTGAAAAGTAGTGGGTCATAGTAATTCACTTATTCACTCAGCAAACACTAAGCACCATCTAGGTGCCAGTTTCTGTGCTAGCTTCTGGACACAGGTGGAAGACATTGTGGCCTTTCTTCCTTACGGTATAGCAGTCATGCAGCTAGGGAAACTGATGCATCTAAGCCAAGCACAGTAAACTCATCCCGTTGCCAGTGATTAGTTCCTAAATGACATTGAGGTTGAGAAGAGTCGAGTTGGGGCTTCTGGGAAGGTTTTTCTTGGGTCTGAAGAAGTCATCACAAGGAGACACATCCCTTTTCCTCTGGTCGTTGCAACGCATAGATGTGAAGTCCATAACTGCTTCTAACATCTTGTCACAAGCTTGAAAATAGAGAAGAAGCAAAGGCCAAAAGAACTGTAGTGAAAAAGAGCCAATACCATCAGACCGCCGGCTATTAATGGCGCTCTACTTCTGGACTTCCCGTCCTGGAATCTAGTGAATTTCCTTATTGTTTACATTAGCCTGAGTTTTGCTTTTTTTCTGTAACTTGTGACCATACACATTCTAACTCATAGAACATATCAAAAAAATGAGATCTGATCAACTTTCCAGGAGCTCACAGACTAGTGTTGACAAACATGGCATCATATAGCTTTGCAATTTATTAGCTATGTACAATAGAATAATGTTCCAGAAATAAAGGTAGATCAGAAGAAGGAAGAGTTGGCAAAGATCTAAGAGAGGTAGTTTCATTGACTTCAATTAGTCATTGAAGGGCAGCCGGTGAATAATGGTAAAACAGTTAGCAACTGGCAATACCCCAGCTTATCACTGCAGAAATTGACTCAATTCTTATTTCTTCATTAATTTTAGTTGTTATTCCTGATATCTTAAGAAAGGGAAAGGAGGACACCTTCCTAGAATTAAGAGCTAAAAAATAAACATGTTCGGGCCGGCCCGGTGGCGCACTGAAGAGTGTGCCGCTTGGGAGCGCGGCGGCGCTCCCACTGAGGGTTCGGATCCCATGTGGAGACCGGTTCCCGCTCACTGGCTGAGCACGGGGCGGGCGCGACACCGAGGGTTGTGATCCCGTTACCGGTCAGTAAAAAAATACAAAAAGGAAAAAAATAATAATAATAAATAAAAAATAATAATAAATAAACATGTTCCTTCAGCTTGATTCCCTTTCCTGGATTTGGTCTGGAAGTTTTCCTTTTAAAGACTATTTTTTAATCTCTGAAGATGAGACTGGCTGCAAAACTATAGAAAATCAGCACACATTACTCAGTGTTCATAGGTCTTAGTAATTATGCACATGTAAAAATAAATGTTTTTCCTTGATATCACTTTCAGCTACTTTTCTCTATAGAAAGATTTTTTTTCCTGCTAGTTCAAGAAGCCAGATCCCACTGACTAGACTTGTAATTATTTACTTTACATACAGTTTGGGCTTCATTGTGTGGCTGGAACACTGAAGATTTCCAAACCAGATTTGGAAACAACATTAAAGTCTTGCTAAGTTTGTGGTCAGGAGGAGCCATAGTATGGAAGCCTTGTTTAGTTGAGGTTCAGATCTTCAAATTAATTTCCAGCTTTCCCTATTTTCATAAATAAAATCATTCTTGGTAGTAATGTTTCTGTGATGGCACTTACTGAGGAGGCCTCACAGGAGACCACTCAAGTCCCCAGAACTGTTTAGCAGATAACTTTATAGCGTCTGATGTGCTAATAAATAAATTTACAGCTATTCAAAACCCAGATTTCAGAATCAGACTGACCTGGGTTCTGTAGCTTATTATCTGTGTTGCTTTGGGCAAGTTACTTAATCTCCCTAAGTCACTGCATACAATAAAACCAACCTAGGAACGTTTTGAGGATTAAATAAAATAATGTAGCCAAGGTCCTAAAATTATGCCTGATATCACTGTCTTTCAATAAATTCATTGAGCTGGAGACATAAAGTAGACAAAACTACCCGCACAAAGGTTATGTAATAAATGCCCAATAAATAATAGCCATTATTATTATTTTCAGTAATACCTGTTCCTTCCGCATGACACATTCATTCTCAAGTGCTTGGAGGGAAAAAGAATGAGCCTCAATTTCTATTTTGCCTCCAGCTTCCCACTCCATATTCATCCCATCACAAGTCCATTGGATCCACTACCATGTTTCTGGGATCTTCTTTTCTTCTTCTCCTGCTACCACCCTAGCCCAGGCCACCACCATGACAATCATAGCCCTTTATCTGAACTTCTTATGACCGCCTTGGCCATTCATTCTTCATACATCTATTCTCCAAATATTGATTTCTGATTTCTATGCCATTAAAATCATTGATTTTATTTGTCAAAAGTGGCAATCCATTACACATGAAATTAAATCTAAACTCTTCCCATTTTTATTGATGGCCTGGGTGTTGCCAACCCTTTCCAGACTCTTATGCCCTCCCTATCACTTCATTCAAGACACTCTGGCCTTCCTTTGCTCCTTGCACAAACCAAAAGTTCTTGTTCTAGCTCTTTTCTCTCTCTCATATCTTTTAGAGCTGGCCTTTTTCCATGAATTGAAAATCAGCTCACATGGATTGCCTCAGACAAGCTGTTCTTGACTGAAGGTCAATCTCAAAATAAAACTTTATTTTATCTTTATAATATGACATGAGCTTGTCCACTTATTTACTTTCTATGGGTTCTATAGCCCCTAGAATGTAAGCTCCTGTGAGGGCAGGCACTTCTTCTGCCCCATCAGCAGCTGTATCCCCTGTGCCTTATAAGAGCACATGGCATATAATAGGTACATAAATATTTGTTGAATAGTACAAATTGAGATTCCAAATGTTGTTTCAGTTTATTAGCAAGTTTTCCAAGTCTTTTTACTTCTTATGAGAGGAGAGTTTAGGTCCATAAAGTTATGAGTTTAAAGAACATAGACTCAGGGAGGTGATGAGGTTTACAGAATTAGTATCAGAGCCTAGACAAGAACTCAGGACACCTAAGGTCTAGACTCGTGCTCATTACATGGCCACTGCTATCATTTTGCCCTGCTAGACCCATGTCTCCCCTGGCCCTCTAGATTGGCAAGAAGAAAGCAATAAAGCTTGAAATCACTCCAATCATTTTCACAAGAATTAGACAGAGACTGGGGTGAGGATGAGAACTATGATACTAAAACCAGTGAAAGAAGGAACAAAGGAGAAGAAGGCACTAGAGCACAGAATCTCATGCAGACACACTAAAATTACTTGTCCTTTGCCATGAGCGGAAAGATCAGGAGCTACAAGCTGTCGACACTGAAAGCATGTGTTAACTGTCTTCTAATTAACAGAATTATAGAATCTCAGCATGGAAAGATATCTCCATGGTTTACCCAACCCTCCTTCAGTGCTTTATACCATTTACAATATGTCTGCCTAGAAGTTATCAGTCTCATTTTAAATATCTCCAGTTAGGGAGAACTTATTGACTCCTTTTTGTCTCATTTTGTCTTCCAACAAATCTTATTATAAGAACAGCCTTCATTACACTGAACTAGCAGTCCACTCCTATACATTTTCTCAATTCTAGTTTTGCCATTTGGAGTACCTAAAGACAGCTATCATGTCACCCCTTAGTTTTTCTCTTTCTAGGTTTTTTGATTACTTTTCATGTGGAATGATCATTCATTGGCAAGAGGATTTTCTTACTGGTCTTGCTCTCTCCACGTGGTTAAATTTATCAACATTCCTTGTGAAGTTGGGCTTCGGGTGTAGAGTGCACAGCTTAGAAAGCAGAACAACTTTCCTTGCTCTAGAGATCATATTTATATGATGTAACTAAACTTATTAGTCTATATGAGTGCTCATGGCCACCCCTACCACCCCTCCCCCCCACAGCCCATTACAAATCCTGCATTAGTTCCCACCCTCTTCCAATCCTACTAAAGAAGGATTTTTGCTTGCTGAGAGAGAAACCTAGTTGACTTACATAATAAAGTGATAGAAGTGGGTAAGGGAAAGAGTGATCAAAAAGAAAAACTTTGTAGCCTGGTTATCAAGGAAGAGTTTCTTTGGAGCTGAGGTTTGTAACAAGGAAGCACTGGAGCAGCTGTAGGGTGTAAGGGAATTGGAAAGAAAAAGGAAAGATGATACATAAAGTGTCAAGATGGCCTGGTAATGGGATTCTCTTAGATGTTCTCCAAGAAATTCAAGCAGAAAGTTTCAATTGTTTTTAATTGCCTTTGGTTGTTAGACTATGTTTCCTCAAATGTAATACACCACTCTATGACTGGAGTACATGGGGTCACTGAATTTATAAGGTTATGCACATTAAAAATAAATTCTATAACAATTATAATTTGTATTCATAGTGATGATTTTCACACCACTCTATGACTGGAGTACATGGGGTCACTGAATTTATACGGTTATGCACATTAAAAATAAATTCTATAACAATTATAATTTGTATTCATAGTGATGATTTTACTGTGTCCCATAAACTGTGCTAAGGACTTTATATTTATCATATTATTTAATTCTTACAGCTGCCCTTTGAGGTGCATGTTATTATAATCCTCATTTTTCAGATGAAGAGGCTACAAAACAGGCAAAAGAAAGTATTCACAGATACACAGCTAATTAATGGCATAGTTAGTCTTTAAACCCTTGTCTGTCTAACTCTTTTTCTGTTTGTTTTTGTTTTATAGAAACATGATTGATTATACATATTTTGGGGGTACAGTGTTGACTATCATTATCTGTGCACAATATATGATGATCAAATTAATATTATTAGCATGTTAATTATTACAAATCATAATTATTCTTTGTATCCCTTACCTGGTTTCTCCCTAACCCCCCTCTCTCTCCCACTTTCCCACGTCTAGTAACCATAGACTTATCCTTTCCTTCTGAAAGTTCAATTTATTGCTGTGGTCTTTCTTTCTTTCTTTCCTTCTTTCTTAGCACTGACTTAAGAGTGAGGGCGT
>NW_007727039.1:132504-134761 GCF_000696425.1 Galeopterus variegatus
TGCTGTGGTCTTTCTTTCTTTCTTTCCTTCTTTCTTAGCACTGACTTAAGAGTGAGGGCGTACAGTATTTCTCTTTCTGTGCCTTACATTACCTCTCATGGTAGCCCCTGGGCAGAATGGCCTCCATGATTGTTTAGAAAGAAAAACAGAAAGAGTCAGAGTTGGGAGTTTGGAATCCAGGAATCTTCTGATGCTCCAGGGAGATTATACCACATAAAGCTTATCACATGGGCTGACAATCAAGCAATGATACAACATTGAGATCAGAACCAAAATCAAAGTGACAGTTGAAGCTTCTGGCACATTCCTTAGAAAGAGACCCAAACTTTCAAAACCTTCAATCTCATTTTCCACAATGTTTGTTGCACAATTTTAGCCTATGGGCATTTCTTTCCCCTTAAGCATGTATATTCAGAAACTTTAAAAACAAAACTGGGTTCATGAAAATGTGATTGATAAAGCTAACTCTTTCCTAGCTGACTTTTTATGGTTTCAGCTAAAATGCAAACTAATGAATTCCAAATGGACTATACTTCATAATAACTGTAGTCTATTTGTATGCAAATAGCTGAGCAACGTCTCTCAATTTCAGACTCTGGCTGTAAACTCACATCAGTTTGGGGTAGATTCTAATTATATATCTGATATAATAGGTATTGAATCAATGAGAAACTCTGACACCAGTTTTGAGAGTTAATGCTCATTATTCACTATTTGAACTTTGGGTTCTAATGGTGTGTCTTTATGAGAAAATGTGTTGGGTGGTACCATTATTTAGGAACTGTTTGAACTGAAACAGCTATTTAATTTCTCTGAGCCACAGTGTTAGAAAAATGGGAATAATAATGACTCTTTGATAGGATTATTGAATAATTAAATAAGATAACATGTACAAAGCACTCAAGAAAACATTTGTTGATCAACAAATTACAGCTTTTCCTATTCTCTATTGCCAGATTACCCTGATGGTCATTTGGTACCTCCAAGAGGCCAAATCTTAATAACCTCCTCACAATTCATTGTCTGGCTACAGATGTCCTATATAAGAGGTTCTTCCATAGCTCTAGTCCAATCTTTAATGTAAAAACAGAGGCATTTAATAGGAACCTAGGGAGCAGGAGTCAAACTCATAGGACTAGGCCAAGTAGACACATACACAAGGTCTGCTCTGGGTCTACAACTGGCCCACCTAGTGTCACATGACATCGTTTGGCATGACTGATGCCCACCCAGCCTGCATTTCTGAGGACAAGGGCCATGGAAGGAAGGCAACACTCTTTACAGGAGGTGTTTATTTTCTCATTAATAAAAGGAAATTACTTTGTTGGTTGGAAGCCCAGATTTTAAAATTACTCCCATGGCTGTATCTAAAACCAATTCAATATTTTAAAACTCAAATTTGTTTGGCATAATAGAGTTGAGGCTGTCAGATCTTGTGACATGGCCAGTCATAAAATGTTCCATGGGAACAGAATGGGGCATACTGGGGGGAGTGGGAAGAGGAAAACTGTAATCACTTATGTCCAGAGGGCCATAGTAAATGCCTGGGACAAACCCAGCTTTAGAGAACAAGAAAAAAAATCATCCAAATGGGCAGAAGATGCTTATACCATTTGTTGACAGTATAGTATAATTAAATGTGGCTAGGTTTAGAACTGGATAAACAGAGCTTGGCTCAAGTCCAGACTCTGCCCTTTATTCTCTGGGTGATGTTCGGTAAGTTACTGACCTTGCTAACCCTCAGTTTTTCCATCTGTGAAATGAGGATCATAACACTCATTTTGTTATGGGGAGGAGGATAGTATAAGTAAAACATTTGGCTCAATGCCTCATACATTATAAGTGCTCAGTAAATGATAGCTGTCTATTTTGTTGTTCTTGTGTTAGCAGCTACTGTTTGCTAGGTCATCCACATACTTTGTCTCTTTTCTTCCAGCATATAGCACTCTGCCATATTATTGTTAACATCCCCCTCTTATAGAGGAGAAAACTGACCCATATGTTGAATACACATAGTTAAGAGAAAGCAGAGCTGAAATTAGAACCTAGATCTGACTGATTTCAAAGCCCACATTATCTTTGTTGCTTATACCACCACCATGGACGTAAAAAGCCTCATTAACAAGATACAGGCAGTAATCTAAGAAAGGCTTTAACATGTGAAAGTAGGAACAGGACATTCTGACAGATGAGTGTATAGAATCCAGTGGAAAAATTATTTCAGAGACCTGCATGAACAGGGCTGTGTTCAGAGACA
>NW_007727039.1:135318-136893 GCF_000696425.1 Galeopterus variegatus
GCACACTGCACTGTCATTACCCAAGTACACGACTACAAAATGCAATGTTTCTTTCTGTTTATAGCTATCCACTGTTCCATGACCTTGGGTTTAATAACAGGTGCTTTTCTAACCTCTTCAAGTTGGCAGGCACTTCTACATGAGCATTGGCAATTCTGGAAGTTTGTAAGACTCCTTGGCTTATGACTTGCATCTGTGACCCATGACCTCAAAGTTTATTGCAGAGTAAGCACATACAGAAAACAAGAAAGTCACTACTACTTAACCATGTTCATGGCTGACATCACTAATCAATCACAGCAATAATTTGGCCTAGAAAAACCTCACAATAATACTCCAAGTGGTCACTGTCAATGGATTAGATTTAGCACATGATAAAATTTACTAGCCCAGTGAGACCTAGTGATTTACCTTTTAATAAGTCACTGAATTAAAAGTAAAGCTAGTAATGGCAGTTTTAGATTGACCTCCCTAGTTAATTGTATGAATAAATGCCCAAAGCATGTTGGAATCTTGTGATGGAATAAAAAAACTAATTTTTTAATCCTTATTATATAAGAGAAAATAAGGAGCCCTGGATTCCCTTCCTATTTAATTGAATTCAGCTATGTGAGCATCTATTACATGCCAACCTGTATTCTAAGAACTTTACATATATTATCTCATTTAATATTCATGACTGATTAAATAGATATTTTTATTTTCTCCTTTTACAGATGAAGAATAAAGATGTTAAATAACTTCATAAAGATCATGCAAGGTCATCAGAAGTAGCAATAAGATTCAAATCTGGGTCCACCTAACTTTACAACCAGAGGCCTTAACCTCTACCTTTTTTACTGTCTCAACTCTATTTACAAAGGCCAAAATAAAACCAAAAGCTAAGTTGGCAAACAACAGGTATGCCCTAGAAACCTCTTAAGGCAGGTGAGAGTGGCTAAGACAGTGATGATTCTTTAAAGGCTCTGCATCTATCTGCTCTCTTGAGGATCAAAGAATAATAAAGAGCTAAGGCAATTCAGGACAGTCACTCTCCACAATCCCAAGGGGACCAGGACATCAGAAGACCTGCCCTTGGGAAATTATGTTACAGCAGTTAGCTGGGAGATGAAAGGAAGATTACATGGGCACACAGCCCACTGATTTCCTCCCTCTGTCAATTTCATTGACTTCACAGAACCTGTCTTTTCTCCAGGGCCACATGCACAGCCTCAACAGATGCCCTTGCCATGCTAGGCAGGCTGAGATGCGGCAGCCAGTGCCAACCCACCAATTACAATGTGGGGAGATCAATCCCGAAGTCTGTCGCTTCCACCACCTCTCCTTTCCTTGGCTCCTGGGCAGTTCTGGGGTGGTTTTGAGGGGTGGGAACACAGCCGGGAGCTGGAGGACCTCACCCCTGTCCAAACAGCAATTTAATCCCCCAAATCTTCTCTTGCAGTTAGAAAATTGTGGTCACCATAGCATGAGCCATAGGAAGATGCTTCTCTATCTCTCAGTTTTCCTTGATTATCCCCTTCTCTTCTTTACTGTGTTCTCAGAGGGGAAGCATCTCCCTATTGACCAATGCTACTA
>NW_007727039.1:137513-138879 GCF_000696425.1 Galeopterus variegatus
GATTGTGCAATGAAGATTTCTGTTTACAAGTGACAGAAATTAACTCACACTGCTCAAGGATAAAGGAGGAAGGGGGTGTTAGTTTACTAGTACACATACCCAAACCCTGGAAAGGACAGGAATGGACCTGGCTAAAACATCATCAGGGTGCTCTGTATGACTGTGCATCTGTCTCTCATATCTATAGATGTGTGCCAACAGAGAAACTGAGCCAAAGACCATTCTGGCCTCACATTTTTCATTGTGTCCATTGGTTTGTTGGGAAAATTCAAAGAAAGGACAAAATTGGCATGCCTTGACTCATATAGCCGGCTCTTGACCCGTTCACTGTGGCCAGGGGAACACTATAGTGATTAGATCAGCCTAGGTTCTGGGTCTAAAAAGCTGGCTAGAGTGGGGTTGCATCTGGTACTAGAAGTGGCTGGGGAACCACATCTATGGCTGCTGGAGAAATCATGTACTGTACAGCCACCATGATTTGTGTCTACTAGTCAGGCTTATGTGTACACCTGAGAATTGTGCAGAATAATATAGTAGATGGCAGAATTGAGGTTATTATCAAATCACACAATCACTAAGGATGAGCAGAAATATTAATATATACTTACATTTCTAGCCAAATATGTATTTAAGACCTTGGATCAAGAGAAACTAATGAGTCTACAGTGTCTCAGCTTTACGATTTGATAGTATACTCAGTAGGGCCAGAAGTCCAAAAATATCAGCTCTACCTACTTGTTGCTCTTTTGCAACTGGAGAGTACTTTTAGTTTCAAAATCTCATAATTCAAGTGTAAACCCCTTTGAGAGGGCTCCCAACACAGTTACAAGTTAATACCCTTGGAAGGAGTAATTAACAGATAAATCTGAACAAAAAGAAAACTATTGGGAATTTTGGGCCAGTGGAAAGAAAAAGAGGAGCTGTAAGATGATCTGTCTTCTCCAGCTTGAATTTAGCACATAGTAGTATCATATGGCAGATGGTACTTTGCTGTTTTCTAAACATTATTATCCCATCAACAGAAGAAAACAGTGAGTCCAAGAAAGACTCATGCCATGTGTCAAGTGTGTTAACTACTCACCAGGATTTAGTTCAACCCCATTTACAGGTGAGATAACTGAGGTTCCTAGCATAAAGAATATACCCAAGTTTACACAGCCAGATAGTGGCAGGTTTGGAATTCTCACTCAGGGATATTTGCCTGGCTCCAAAGTACTGCAGATTGGGCAGTTAGTAAATAGAAAAATTTGTGTCAGAAACTAGGTTTTTTGACTTCCAGACTATGCTCTTTCTACAAAGTAGAAGAAGCCTTCCTTGTTTATGCTGTAATGTTGAACGAAGAATTTTTACAACAGCAATGTTCTTT
>NW_007727039.1:140534-141696 GCF_000696425.1 Galeopterus variegatus
TTCAATCTCTCATAAAGAGAAGTTGTTACATTAAAATTGAGTGACTGTCTGCCTGGTTTCTCATCTCCAACTATATTTTTCTACATTATCAAGTAAATTAAAAGCAATATATTGTGGAAACTCATTTAAAATTCTGTTTAGCACATATTTGCAGAAGTTCTGCTGATTTGATGAATGCCACGCTTACCCATCAGATGTAAATCAGCATTGTGCTCTGGTGAATACTTTAGGGATGCTTGACCTAGCAGAGTTCATCTTGTACTTGCTCAACTTTCAAGTTTCTCTAAGCCTCTTCATCTGAGCATATGAACAAGGGGGAGTGAGCCCAAGAAGGCAATGTGACCTGTGGGGCATGTGCCCACAACATCACACCTCGAAGAGAAGTGTGAGATGACCCATTCCTGGTTGGTGACACCTCCTGCAGAATCACAATAATAGTAATAATGTCAATAGCCAGAGCTGGTGGCTATATAATAGCAAAGGTGCCAGTGCTGAAGAAGGCCCTAGGCTTGGTTTAATTTTCTGCTGTTGCAGTCTTGAAATTCTTGATAGTTTTTTGACCTGGGGCCCTCATTTTTCTTTTGCAGTGGGCCTTGAAAATTATACAGCCAATTTTGTCAACAGCTACCATTTAGTCAGCAGTTTCTCTAAGTTAGACATGGAGCTTCTCTTGCATCATCCAATTTCATCTTTACAACATTCAGTTATTCAACAGTCTTGAGCCAACCATTAAGTACCAGGCACTGTGCAAAGCCCTAAGGATACTAGAATAAATGAGACAGGCATGGTCTCTACTTTCATGGCACTTACATTTAAACAGTATAGACACAAATAATTTCAAGTTATAATAACTGCTCTCAAGGAAAAAAAATAAAGGACTGAGGTAAATATAATAGGAAGGATCCATTTAAAATAAAATAGCTAGGAAGGGCCTTTCTGAGAGCCTAAGAGATAAAAGTTCTTTTACCCACTTCACAGATAAAGAAACTGAATTTCAGGTTAGGTGATTTAGCCAAAGTCACGGGGCCAGACAGTGGCAGAGGTAAGCTTCGAAGTCAAGGCTCTCTTTAAAGGGTTCTAAAAAATGAGGGTGAGGGGTCTGAGCGGCCGTGACAGGAGACAGCGCGATCCTGTGAGCCATGCGCTGTGATACCAGAGTATT